>NC_041219.1:25967424-25981238 GCF_002837175.3 Physeter macrocephalus
GCAGGGGGAGAGGCCACAGCAGTGAGAGGCCTGCGTACCGCAAAAAAAAAAAAAAAAAAAAAAAAAAAAAGAATATTGCAAGGACTTCCCTGGTGGCGCAGTGGTTAAGAATCCGCCTGCCAGTGCAGGGGACACAGGTTTGAGCCCTGGTCCAGGAAGATCCCACATGCCGCGGAGCAACTAAGCCCGTGTGCCACAACTACTGAGCCTGCGCTCTGGAGCCTGCGAGCCACAACTACTGAAGCTCACGCACCGCAAGGAAGAGTAGCCCCCTCTCGCCACAACTAGAGAAAGCTCGCGCGCAGCAATGAAGACCCAACGCAGCCAAAAATAAATAATAAATAAAATAAATAAATTTAAAATAAAATAAAATAAAGTCTAAAAAAAAAACCAAAAGAATACTGCAGCTTCTATGCGGATATCCTGAGCCAGTGTTCATTGTTCACAGTCTCCTGACCACCATTCAAGCACCAGGGATTCTGTGCAAGATGGGCCTTGATGCCTCAGTGCAGTGCGAGCAAAGCTTTCATTTGTAGGATGTATTAGTCAGGTTCTCCAGAGAAACAAAACCAACGGGAGTATATAGATATATAGAAAGAGATTTCTTGTGAGGAATGGGTTCACGTAATTGTGGAGGCTTGGTGATTGGGTTAGGTGATTATGAAAAGTCCCACAATCTGCCTTTTGCAAGCTGGAGGCCCAGGAAAACAAGTGGTGTGATTCCAGTCCAAACCCAAAGGCCTAAGAACCAGGGCCAAGGTGAAAGCCTCAGTCCGTGTCCAAAGGCTCAAGAACCAGGAGCACTAATTTCCAAGGGCAGGAGAAAATAGATGTCCTAGGACAGGTAGAGAGCAAATTTGTCCTTTCTCTTCCTTTTTCTTCTATTCAGGCCCTCAATGTTTTGGATGATGCCTAAACCACAGTGATGAGGGTGATCTTCTTAGTCTACTGATTCACATGCTCATATCTTCCAGAAGCACCCTCACAGACGACAGACCTAGAACTAATGTGGTTTTTTTTTTAATATCAAGATATTCTTTATCTGTATGTACCGACAGGAGAATTTTGTGAACAGTGGTCAGATCTGTAACAAGGAAAGCAAATACGCTGATGTTTCACACACTGCAGGGTTTAGAGACTAATGTTATGGGATGAAAATGCAGAGAAATCCCCTACAACTTAAGTGCTAAACGGATTACTTAGAAATACTGTTTTACCAGCTATCTCAGCATTCTTTAGCTCAGTCAAGTTGACACCTAAAATTACCATCTCACAGGGAAATTTTTTAATTTTTAAATGCAAATTCTCACATGGCTATAAGTTACCTAATTTAGTATATGTACACACCCATTTTCAAATAACCAGTGGAACTGCTCAGAGCTACCATCCTGAGCTGAGGATTCCTTCATGGTGAAAATTCATCTCTATAGGAACTATCTGCCTTTGATCACCTCGGCACAAGCCTAATCAATTTCTTACTGAAACATACCTCTAGCTTGTAAGGATTCTGAGTTTACTGTGGGCAGAATGGTTTACGATATGATTTTCACTTCACTGAAAAGAAGTGACTCAGGAGATACAGGAAAACTACCCTGAGTGGATCAAGCTGACATTTCTTGTTTCCACATCATAGAATCCAGAAGCAAGAATGTTTATATGCTTTTCCCATGTCTTAAAAGTCCATGAAAATATAAAAAAACAAGCAAACACAATGACCAAAATAGGTATTAATTAATTGGTTTTAATTAATGAATCCTATAGATATGCCCTTGAGTAGGAAGGCATGACCAGCTAGGGGCAGGTATGTGCCTTTAGAACAAAAGCTCTCCTGATGAAGACTGGCACAGGTGTTTGTCCTGAATGGATATGACCATGACTTTTTAGAATTAGTGGCTACAAAGAACTGAGGGGACTGATGTCAATCTTCATGTCCAATCCTGTCACTCCCCATTTTGAAAACCCCATTGTTACAAAGGCATAGTAAGCAAGCAATTCTTCAGGCAGACTCATGTCGTGGTAAGAGGACCAACTGGACCAGGTGTAGGAGGTAAATCCTCTTAGCTCTATTGTGGAAGCTCATCTTTCTCCTGTTTCCAAATGGGGGCGGGATGCCCCGCCTCCGAGGTGAGCCAGCAGCGGGTGTCAGAGCAAGCGTGCTGAGGCAACAATATTGGTATAGCAAAAACACTGTTTACACATTATGGCTTTTGTACATTCAAGGTGAAACAAAATCAAAGCAGTTAACTAGCTCATGGTATGGCCCTCTAAGAAATACAGAAAAATTCCCATTCCAACTATAGAATATATAGAATTCACAATATATGAACCCAAGAGGACTACCATTTAGGATTTAACACCCCACCCCTGACCTACCATTCCTAGGTGAGTATGTGCTTTCTTACGTCTCATTTACGTTTCAGCATTGGTAAACTCTATTTTCATTTATAAAATGCACACTTTACAACAGGATGCTATAGCAGTCTTAAAGGTTCTAGTCACCATTATTTGAAATAGATTTATTCCCCTTCAACGACCCCTGTCAGGAAAAAAACTAAAACTTTATTTTTCCTTCATGAGGCAGGGGCCACTTGGGGGTGGATGCAGCCAAGTTATTCCCTAAAATATAAATTACACTTACTTAGTCCTGGGGAGGAAAGTGGCTGATGTGTATATACAGGTCTCACACTACCAGGGGCTCTTTCATGTGATTTTATTTATTTCTCACTAAACCCCATGAGATACGTCATGTTATTAGTCCCATTTTAGTAACATTTAATAATGAAAAAACAAAAGCACAGAGAAACAAAGTCATGTTCTCAACTAGTAAGTGTTGTACCTGGGGTTTAAGCCGTTCTGATATGAAAACCAATGTCCCTTTCATAATACCACACTGTTTTCCTCCGTTATAACACCTGTGTTTATTTGTTCTTCTCTCACCGCCAGTACCCCACATCAAATATAAGGTAAGCTAGACGTTGGAGTCAGTGTTTCAAAAGGGCAGGGAGTGCTGAAGAAGAAGCAAAGCCCCAAGATTAAAAAAATAGTAATAAAGTATAGTTATTCGGAAACCTTGTAAAACAAGAAGGAGAAAGAGAGTCGGGGAGAGGAGGGATGAGGAGGAAGGAAAAGAGGAAAACTTGAAATGCTGAGGGCTGTTTCCAATTTAGCTTGAAATGAAGGTCAATGAGAACTAATACCATTGCTTTTCAGATTTCTTGTACCTTCCCCACTGGTTGTGTTTTTTGTTATCCTAGTCTTGTACCTACTTGTAGGCAGAAAAAAAAAAAAATCCTTTCAAAGATTAAAGAATTTTACTGTGGCTCTGCTGAGCGGAGGGGCAATTGGAACTTGAATGAGGGGTATAGTGTGCCTGACATCTGGGGGAGGCACCTAAATGGAGCAGCAGGTAGTGGCAATGGAACAGGGCAGGTTGAATCATCCCTGGGACTTTGCGATAAGAAGAAAAGAGTTACTCTATTTCTCCTTCAATAATATAATAAGACTGACATGTTTTTGAGTATTTCTATGTTCCCAACACTGTTTTAAGCATATGCTATCTGTTAATTTAATTCCACAAAATCCTGTGTGATATGTACCATTATTACCCCCATTTTATAGAGGAAGAAATTGAGGCCCAGAGAAATAGCTTGCCCACAGTTATATAAGCTGTCTTTTCCCACCTTTTTTCTCTTCTCTCCTCCATGTTTTCAACCATTTCTTAAAGGAGAAATGTGAATTTATTTATTTCCCACTTACTCTTTAACCCAATAAAATTTGGCTTCTATCCTCTCCACTCGCCCCCAACAATACCCATAAATGGACCTTTCAGAAGCATCACCTGTGACCTCTAAACTTCCAGCTCCAGTGACCTGTTTTTATTCCTCATCCCATTTCACTTCTCTGAAGCATTTCATAATGTGGACACTCCCCTTCCCTTTGACTGCCCAGGAGCCACCTATGCCTGGCTTTGCTCCTGTTTTGCTGGCCACTTGCCTTCAATCCTTGCCTTCAATCCTTGTTTCAGCCACTTTTTATATTTCTGGACAGCTTCCAGCTTTGTCTTTCACCTTTTTCTCTTGAGTTCTAATGAGTGGGTCTCAGGAAGACATCAGAATCATCTGGGAGAATTTTTAAACTATTCACACCCTCTGCCAAGATCCTGGGTGTTCTGATACATCCCACACCCTGTTGGGGAGTAGAAGCAGGAAGAAGTATGTTACCACCACCAGAATACCTAGTGAATTTAACCAAATAGACATTTGCGAAGAGAGAACTCATTTTTCCTTTTCTTTCCAAAAGGTTATACCTGCCTCACTCCCACCTCCAAAATAGATACTACCAAGAATCACATTTGCCTTCCTTTCCCTCAATTGTAAAAATCTTTTAAATGGTGTATATTGAAAATAATGAAAAGAGGGAAATAGAGGTGGAGAAGAGAAAAGAGAGAAATGGATGGACCAGGCAGTGTGTGTTGCTGCAGAACAACATTAGGGAAAAGATATAAAGGAAGCAGCAACCTTGGAATCCATGTCTGTTCATCATGGGGGAAATGGGCTAAGACTTGTAGCCAAGTCCGCTCAGTCGAGGATGTTCTGGTGTGGAGAGAGGCTTGGTTATGCCATCTGTTGAGGTGAGAATGTAGTGTTTGGGATTTCAGCCTTTGTGTGTACAAGAGATTCCCTCCTTTAATTCCCTCCATTTAAAAATAATAATAATATCACCTACTTGAGTAGTGGTATGTCAATAAGCAGTGTTCATTAAATAGTCTTAATGAACTATTGGGCCTTATTGGGCCTTATTGGGCCAAGTACTTTGCTAAGAACTTTATAGGTATTATCTCACTTATCTTTACAACAACTCCATGAAGAAGATACTATAATTTTATTTCTTTTGCAAATAAGTCAAGAATCTTGCCAGGCACTAATTTGAAAAGATACATGCACCCCAACGTTCATAGCAGCACTATTTACAATAGCCAAGACATGGAAGCAACTTAAATGTCCATCGACAGATGAATGAATAAATAAGATGTGGTACATATGTACCATGGAATACTACTCAGCCATAAAATAAAAATGAAATAATGCCATTTGCAGCAATATGGATGGACCTAGAGATTATCATACTAAGTGAAGCAAATCAGACAAAGACAAATATTATATGATATCACTTATATGTGGAATCTGAAATATGATACAAATGAATTTAGTTACAAAACAGAAACAGACTCACAGACATAGATAACAAACTTATAATTACCAAAGGGGAATGGGGTGGGGAGAGATGAACTAGGAGTTTGGGATTAATAGATACAAACTACTATATATAAAAATAGATAAACAACAAGGTCTGACTATATGGCACAGGGAACTATATTTAATATCTTTAAAACCTATAATGGAAAAGAGTATGAAAATATATATAGTATAACTGGATCACTTTGCTGTACACCAGAAACTAACACAACATTATAAATCAACAATACTTCAGTTAAAAAAATAAAATAAAATAAAAAAAGAATCTTGCCAGGCAAGAGCAGAGCAAGGATTTTAACCAGGGTTGGTTCAGCCAATGCTCTTAAGCAATGTTATTCCACATCTAAATGTGATTACCCGATATCATTAGTCATCAGGGAAATACAAATTAAACCATAGTGAGACACTAGTACACACCCATCAGAATGGCTGAAATTAATACTGGCAACACCAAGTGTTGGAAAGGATATAGTGCAACTGTAAATCATACATTGTTGGTGAGAGTCTAAAAATGCTCTAAACACTGGAAGAAGTTTGGCAGTTTCTAATAAATTTAAACATATACTTGCCCTTTGACTCGGCGATCCCACTTCTATATGTATACCCAAGAAAAGTAAAAATATATGTCCACGTAAAGATGGACACTATTAGGATGTATAATACATGGCAGCTTTATTGGCAATAGCTCTAAACTGGAAACAGCCCAGGTATGTGAAGAATGAAAAAACAAACTGTGGTATATTCTTTTAACGGAACACTACTCAACAATACAAAGAAATAAACTACAAATACACTCAGTGACACGAATGCACTCACAGATATTATGCTGGAAAAAAAAAGACACAAAAGAGTACATGCTGTATGATTCCATTTGCATGATGTTCTAAAATTGATAAAACTAAATTATTGTTTTAAGAATATTTAATTAAGAATAGGGAGCTGTGGCTGTCTGAACAAGGCGAGAGGGGTTGACTGGGAAGAGGTATGGGGGAACTTTCTAAGCTACAAAAATATTTTATATCTTGATGGGGTGTAGGGTATATAGGTGTATCAATTAGTCAAAATTATATAGTTAAGATTAGCACATTTTAATACATGCAAACCTAACCTTAAAAGAACTATATAAAGAAATAATAATAAAGTTGGGGGAAATTGGAAGAAGGAAAAAGTATAGATGAAACAAGCATGGCAGAATGTTAATGCTATTGAAGCTTGATAATAATTATGTAGGTAAACATTACACTATTCTATTTACTTTGAATGTGTTTGACGTTTTATATAATAAAAAACTCCTAAAAAACGATTTACAAATTCTTAGTATCTGTTAGAACTAAAATACAAAAGAGTGGTTGGTTTGAGGCCAGATTGCTGAACCTCAGGGCCCAGTGCAAAAAAAAAAAGTAAACCTCATCATGTTTTTTCCCTTCTGGGAGACTTTGATGAGTTTTCCACTCTCTGCCCTAGGGAATAGTGTGAGTGCCTCAACATGGTTCACAAGATCCTTTATACCAAACATACATACCCAATGCTCTGCATAGAGTTCTTGATGATATATTGTGTATTTACTACTTAGACCATCTCTATGAAGGTTATTATCCCATTTTATAGGCAAAAGAATTTATATCTATGAAAGGACCCAACACTGGATGGATAATAAGTGGCAGGGTCTAGAGAAAATTCAAGTTTTGGAACCCATTGTTTTTCTCCACCATTCACTCTGCTTCCTCTGTGGTAGGAAGAATTCTAAGACAGCAGCAATATTTCAACCCCCTTCACATATACCCTGCTATAATACCCTCCCTTTGAGTGTGGACAGGGCCATTGAATATTATAGTGTATCTGTAGTTACTAATACAGCTAAAGGGAGAATAGCCTGGGTGGGCCAGACCTAATCAGGTGAGTGCTTTAAGAGAAGGAAAGCATCAGGACGATGCTCTCCTGTTGACCTCAAAAATGAAGCATGTTGTGACAGAGCCTATGGAGCAGCCATGTGGCAAGGACCTGAAGGTGACCCCCAGGAGTTTAGAGTAATCTCCAGTGAACAGCTAGCAAAAAAAAAAAAAAAACAAAAAAAGTTTCTGGATCACACAGCCTCAAAGAACTATATTTTGCCAACAACTCTGTGAGCTTGGAAAAGGCCCCTGAGCCTCAGAAGAGATCATAGACCCAGGCAACTCTGCAATTTTAGCCTGGTAAGACCCTGGGCAGAGGACTCAGTTAACCCACAGAAACCTTGAGATAATAAATATGTGTTGTTTTAAGTCACTAAGTTTGTGGTCATTTGTGATGCAGCAATAGCAAATAAATCCCCCGCCTCTCTCCTTCCTTCCCTGTTCCTCTCAATGCTTCAGTCACTCTGAACTTTCCTTAGTTTCCTTATTAAAACATTACTTCCATGACTGTGGTTTTGCAAGGAATGCTTACTTTGCCTGGAATGCCCTTTTCCTCTTTCTGCTTGTTGAATATCACCCATCCTTCAGGACCCGGATCAACTTGTCCTCTCCTGGAAGCCTTGACCGATTGTCCCAGGCAGATTTCTTTCCTTTCTGTTCTGTACTCCACCGCACCCTGTGATCTCTCTCTCTCTCTCTCTCTCTCTCTCTCTTTCTCTGGTTCCCTCTAGTATGTGACTTAGTTGAGAGCAAGAACTTACATTATTCACATTCATGACACTTAGAACTAGGACAGTACTTAGAACATAGTAGCCGTTCAGTAAATTGTTGATGGGTTAATGCACATATTGTTTTCCATTCAAATGCTTCTGAAGTTTATTCAGGTTAACAAATACTAATTTTCAGGGCCTCTTACAGCTGCCATGGACAATAAAAAGATTAGTGGGTCTTATTCCCTGTTTCAAAGAGGAGGAATAAGATTTGCACACAAACAATAATTACAAGAGGCAGAACATGACCTGTGTCACATAAAGAACTGAATCTGGTCTGCGGGATTCTCTTGGAGAATGAGATTAGGGTCCACAGGATGGAGGAGAGCACACATATGCCATCCAGCCTCATGTGTGTTTTAGGGAACAACATCTTTCTGTTATTATAACGCAGGTTGGAACAAGGAAGGGAAAAAAGGCTGCTCTTATCTCTCAGGTAGCTGGATGGTGAGCACAGCTCTCCCAGCCATCTGTTGCTCTTCCTGGGCAGCTTGCAGCATGACAGCTGTGAAAATGGTTAGAGGAAAAGGCAGGTCACAGAGGGAGGGAGGGGTGTTGAGTAAGGTCAGCTTTCCCCTAAGACACTGTGGACAGCAGGGCCCTGAGAGAGACACGGAGCCACAAAGACTTGCTTGATGCTGTGTGTGGTGCTACTCAAAGGAGTGGGTTCAGCTGCTACTGGTGTGAAACCCAAAGAAATGTCCCTGCAGCTTCTGATGTCAGCATCACATCGTGTGGCCCACTTGCATTGTGAGTCAGACACCCACATCCTGTTGCCTTACAATCGCATTAATTTTCCCTTTAAATGACATATCAAAGAGGATATGTCTTTTTTCATTTTTTCCAATAGATGTCTTACTTTTCAGCAGAAAGGAGATGTGTATAAGTTCTGCAGAAGTCCACCAAATGTGGGCCAGGCTTATTTCCCCCAGAAAGCTCTGAAGCTTGTGCCACACTCCAAATGGTAACTCAACACACTTTGGTATCACTTAAGCACTCTTCTTTCAAAAACTCTCATCTACTTACTTTGTACCATTCAAATAAACTTGCAGAGGATTACAAAGAACATCTGTAATATTAAAATCCACTTAAACTTTAAATCAACTAATCATTTTGATCCAGTTGTTTCTCTGAGCTTACAAAATGTTGTGGATATAAATTTACCATTACGTTTAACTCGATTCCCCGTGTTTTTGAACTTTATCCACTTAATTGACCAGGCTCAAATAATCATCAGATTATTGGATCAATCTAAGTACTCATAGTGAGCTCTTTATTTTGAATTGAACTATTTTAGCTCTGGAGGGGAGGAGGATGGAAAAAGAGGTCAAGACTTATTGGAAATAAACCAAGACTGTAGAGAAACTTACGCTTTTTTTTTTCCTAGTTTAGAATATCTCCTCTGTTCATACTTCGTTGAATCATTTCTGAACTAAATTTGATAGTACCCTGGTTACCTGGGGTAAGGGTCGCAGAGAAGCACCTCTCTTGGCAGCCACCTTACTGGGGGACTTTCCAAGGCTTTTCCCAGTTTCTAATGCACTCATTATAGTGATGATGACACACGTCTTGGCAAAATGTCTCTGTGTTCAGAAGGAGAACAGCTCCAATGTTCTTGATTCTATTTTAGACTTGTATTAAAGTGATCTGCCCACCACAGCCTGACTTCTTTCAACCTTATCTAATTTTTTCAGACTTAGTTTGGTCAGCCATACTAATTTCATAGGATAAAGAGATAATATTGCCTTCTAGAGTTGGAGCTAAATATTAGAGAGTATATTGTGTTAAGCCATAAATTTCCAAACATGGTGGTCTCATTTACGTTGGTAGATGCTTATGAGGCTAGCATTGGTTTTCTCACAAAATGGCACATGAAACACAGCTTATAAAAATATACCCATGATGTGGAAGGTATCAAGGGAGCCCTTATGAAATATTCGACATTTTGCTTCTGTTCATTATCTGGTTTTAACCTTTCTTAGCGGACTTTTGTAATGAACCGTAGGCTGACCAAACTAAATTCCAAAGCCTGAAAGATCATTTGTGATAGGAAACGGGACAAATAAAAGGGATATTATGCAAAGCAGATAATCCTTAACTTTCACAAGTTAATCTCTCAAAAAAATGTCATCATACTTTCATTTACTATATAGTAACACCCCTTTTGGAAGTAGGTACATCAACTGGTTAAAAAAAACACTTTTTAATTCTCTAATGGGGGGTACTTTTTCACTCACCAACAGCTTAGTTTGGAAACGCCTATTTTTGTCTGTATAGCTGAGTTTGTTTTATCACATCCTCTCCCTCTTATTTTATTAAATGAATGAAAGTGAATCAGTAATAATATTATGAATTGTAAACTTTATAAACCCAATATGATTGAAATAGAGATAAAATCATTATAATAAAATAGCATTAGATACTTATTGTACTAAATCAGGTCAACTGTTCGTTCAACTGTTTAAGAAAAGTAAGTCACCAAAGTTTATTCTAATAGTAGAGATTTATTTAGGAATATCATAATATGTATTTTAATCTCTGAAAATAAACTAATATCTATTTAGTTTTCATACTTTAGATTGTTGTGCTTATTTTCAGAGGCATATAATGTACAAAAGAGGGTATTAATTATAGTTGTTCAAAAGATGGATTTAGAAATCAGACAGATCTGAATTGAAAACCAGCTCCTCTACTTACCAAATGAAAGTTATTAATTATCGTTGTCTTAGTTTCCTCATCTGAAAAGAATCACCAAATTTGTCTGTTACAGTTTTTTTTGAAAGGGAAAAAGATAACATATTTTTGGATATAGAAGACCTATCATATGGTACTTAGCAGGTATATATATAGATCAGATATACATTTATATTTATTTTACATATGTACTACCTGTGGACTAATTTCTGAATATATTCCCAAGATAAACTGGAATGTATTTACTAAATACTAAATAATGTGGCCCATCTTATGCTAGCAAACCAGGGAATAAGAAGTATTGTCATGCATTGGAGAAAAGGAGATTCATCTGCTCTTAGCCACTGCGCCAACACCTTGAGAAAGCTCATAGAGGCCCTTCATGCCCACCTGGATCCCATGACCTAAAAGCCACACAGGCCAACATGCTCTGGCTCATCTCTCAGCCAACTCACCTGAGTGAAGAGAGGAAGCATCCTGCATTAGTCAGGGTTCTACAGAGAAACAGAATCAATAGGTTGTGCATGAACAGAGAGATTTATTTTAAGGAACTGGCTTACGTGATTATGGAGGCTGCAAATCTGAAATCTGCAGAGTGGGCCAGATAGCTGGAGACCTGGGGAAAAGCCAATGTTGTAGTTCAAGTCAGAGGCTGTCTGTTGGTAGAATGCCTTCTTCTTTCAGGACTCCAGATTTTGTTCCATTAAGGCCTTTAACTGATTGGATGAGGCCCACTTACATTATGGAGGGTAATCTGCTTTACTCAGTATCTACTGATTTAAATGTTAATCTCATCTAAAAATACAGAAACATCTTCACAGAACATCTAGAAAAATGTTTGACCAACTGTCTGGGTACTGTGGCCTAGTCAAGTTGACACAAAATTAACCATCACACATTCCATGAAACTCATCCTCAACAGATGCTGAGTGCAATAGTTAAGATTACAAGTGTCGGAGCCAGGCAGAAACGTGTGCAAACTTTGACTCTTCGACCTATCAGATCTGTGAAAACTATGTGAATTTTCTAAACCGTATCTGTAAAACAGCAACCAAATACCCACAGCAAAGGAATGTTAGAATTATTGTAAGAAGAAAGTTAAATCATGATGCAGTTGGTGTGTTTAGGTTTGTACCAGCCATGCATTATGCATGCAATAATGAATAGCATCTTTTCCTGGTGAAAACAAAACAAGAAGTCTGGTTAAAAGGAGACAAGACCAGAAGATCTGTTGATGGTTCTGCCTTGCTTGGCTCCTTGACCCATCTCAAACTATATTTCCTTTAAGCAATGCCTTTTTTTTGCTGTTAAAATAAATAAAACACTCCATTTCATACTTTGTAAAATGCACTTCCCACCCACTCTGTCTTCCTGTACCTTTTCCCTCATGTCTGTCTGCTCAGTGCTGTTCTCTTTGGCATATTTTTGTCCCAGAGGATTGCCAGGTGTAGGTCAGTAGATGTCACAGGGATAACACAGGGAAGGAAAAGCTTTCTGCACTTCTATCCTTATAAGCACAATTTTTTTTTTCTTTTTACAATTTAGTTATTTATTTAATTTACACAAAACCTTACAGCAATACATTTGTTTAAAGCAAATTAATGGTGTAAGTAAACGGGGTAGTTGTTCAAGGGGTTTAAAATGCATCCAGAATGGTTTAGACTCTACTTGTCCACAGGCCCATCCCCATGCCCTCAGTCCCAGGAGAGGCTGGAGCCCTGTGAACAGCAGGAATCAGCGGCTGAGGACACTGGAGGGTGTCACAGAGGACCTACCCGCCCTGGACTTGAAATCAGGCAACTGCTGCCCGAGTGTCAGGATGTTACCACCCTTGTTTAGATAGAGAAGGACAGAACAGGTAAGCACACAAATTAATCACACTTTCTTTCTCAGTAAAGAGGCCAAATAAGTCAGTCCTGTACTTGAACTTATTCTCCCCAAATAAAGTGTTAAGATAGGAATGTTGATTAATGTATTTAGACAGAAATGTATGAGTGTGGCTTTCAAAAGCGCACCACTCTCTCCATTTCGGTACAGTTAGACCCACCAATATGCACACATACACACACTCACAGTTCACACTAGTGTTACAGAATATCCTATAAGGGGCACATTTTTACCCAAACGGAGCAGCAGCTTTTGTTTGCACGCTAATCCTCAAATTAACTTTGCAACAACCCCTTCTCCATCCCAACCTACATCCTCAGGAAAGTATGAGTGACAGTAAAAAATGTTTTGACTTTAGACATTACCCAAGTTTACTATAATTATATATGATCATGGACATTGCTCCTAGACTAGGTAGTTCAGATAAGAAATCATCCTTAGTAACCGGGTAGTTTAAAATAACAACAGCTACTGAGCACTAAGTATGTGCCAGATACTTTTTTAGTAATGTGTGTGTGTGTGTGTGTATGTCTCGTTTAATTTTCATAACAACTCTCTGAAGCAGGAATTATTATTGGGTCCATGCCACAGATGAGAAAACTGAGACTTCTAAAGATAAAGGCACTGGACAAGGTCACAGCAATAGTAGGTGCTAGAAACAGGGTTCAAATCAGGCATTCAGTATAAATTGATACAGCCACTATGGAGAACAGTATGGAGGTTCCTTTAAAAACTAAAAATAGAACTACCATACGACCCAGCAATCCCACTACTGGGCATATACCCTGAGAAAACCATAATTCAAAAAGAGTCATGTACCAAAATGTTCATTGCAGCTCTATTTACAATAGCCAGGACATGGAAGCAACCTAAGTGTCCATCAACAGAGGAATGGATAAAGAAGATGTGGCACATATATACAATGGAATATTACTCAGCCATAAAAAGAAATGAAACTGAGTTATTTGTAATGAGGTGGATAGACCTGGAGTCTGTCATACAGAGTGAAGTAAGTCAGAAGGAGAAAAACAAATACCGTATGCTAACACATATATATGGAATCTAAGAAAAAAAAATGTCATGAAGAGATTAGTGGTAGGACAGGAATAAAACACAGACCTACTAGAGCATGGACTTGAGGACATGGGGAGGGGGAAGGGTAAGCTGTGACGAAGTGAGAGAGTGGCAGGGACATATATGCACTACCAAATGTAAATTAGATAGCTAGTGGGAAGCTGCCGCATAGCACAGGGAGATCACCTCTGTGCTTTGTGACCACGAGAGGGGTGGGATAGGGACGGTGGGAGGGAGGGAGA
>NC_041219.1:25981362-26021608 GCF_002837175.3 Physeter macrocephalus
AACACACCATTGTAAAGCAATTATACTCCAACAAAGATGTTAAAAAAAAAAAAGAAAGAAAATGGAAAGAGAATAGTAAAATTAATCCTAATTCTAAAAAAAAAAAAAAAAAAAAAAAAAAAAAAATCAGGCATTCAGGCTACAGCACTCCAGGCACTAATTTCTCCCATCTTCAAGGTTAGGACTTGGAGAATCCACTGGCTCATTTTGCAGAAGATGACACTGAGACAAAGTGAATGCAAAGTTCACTAGAATACTAGACCCATACAAGATGTTTGTCCTACCATCAATGTTTTCTTCACTGAAGGGAGACAATAGCCAGGAGAGTAATAGGAAGTTGTTCACCTGAGTGGAACATCAGACCCAGATAGGAAGAGTAAAACTCTATTACAAAGACAGGTGGTGGGGCTGATGCAGAAAAGAATGTGAAAGGTATGGATGGAAGGATACAGAACCTTAAAGAGGTGAAGACTTTATCTCTTGGTTTCCTTTTTCCCTGTGTTATTCTAGAAGGAATAGCTGAAAATTGGGAAGTTCCCGTGTGAGCTTTGGAGTCAGGACTGAGCCCAAATCCCTGGTATATGTGAGTCGTGAAGCAAGACATAATCAACTTGGAGAATTTCCATTCCATGCTTAGGTTAATAAATAGGCCTTTTTTTTTCCCTTTCTGGATATACTGCTTTGAGCTCTTGTAATACTTAATTGCCACAATGAGAAATAACAAGAAAATTAATAAGGCGATGCTTTTAAGATTTTCCTGACAAGTTTGAAAAGCAGATCTAACTGTAGACATTTATCAGTGATGAACTATTGAACCCTGGGGAGTGACTGGTTGATGCTTATGAACAGCAGCTATAGTCACCTGACAGCTGATGACTTCCAAGGAAGTCATATGGTGATGGTAAGTATTAGCCTTCGGCCCAAAAAATCTACTTTATATTTTGACCAATACATTTGGGAAATTTCTGTATTTTACATGTAGGTCAATAAAATATAACTCTCAAAAATTTAGAGAAACAAATTATCAGTTTTATTTTAAAACTTGAGAGGATGGAAATTTGACTAACATAACTACAGAGAAAAAAATAGAAGGAAAAAAATCTAATCACTTATAATGTTTAAAATCCACTTTTTCAACTTTGTTCCAAATATCACAATCCAGGGAAGGGTAAATCATTTGTTTTGGGTTATTTATTCATTCGCTCTTTAAAATAATTTTGAAATAACTTTCTTTCTCGGTACTATCCTGAGGCATAAGCACAAAATCAAAAGAAAATATTAATTAAATTGCATAATAGTCAATACTGCTACAATTTTACAGCTTAAAATAGTACATGAAAATAGCTTTTTAAAATTCAACCATATTAAAAGTTCCTGTCTTATGGAGAATTCTAATTTTTAAAAGGTACTTTGCACTGGGCCCTGATGACCAGAAACTGTGTTTAAGTCAAACTGACCCAGGGCTGTAATCTTACTTCTTTTGACAGAGAAAAATAAGAGCATGGTAATCATTGGAACTATTTCATCCAGAGCAGCCGAGCTGTATTTATTTCCATCCTAATGGAGAATCGTTCTGTGAACAGTATTGTTTGTTTCCTTGCAGGCCTGACTCCCTGGGGAAGGAGTTCCACTTAATCACATCCGTATCTCTCAAAAAGACAGAAGTCCTATACAATGTAAAGGCTTAATACTAATGAGAGTAACTATCATTTATTAAGTACCTACGATGGGCCTGTAATCATATTTTCTCCCTTGATCCTCATAACAACATTTTAGGAGGGCATTATTATCCTCAGTGTACAGATGGAGAAACTGAGGCCTCAAGAACTTACATGCCTTGCTTAACACTGTTTCTATCCCATAACTCTTATAGTGATCATGCCTACGGTCATTATTACTAAAAAAATGAAATGACTTGATCCTGGAATTGTGTTGTAGCATGAAAGCTAGAAGCTCGTTATTTCACACAAAGGACCATCTCATTCACTGAAACGTTAACACCCATCTGTGATTTTGCGTAAGGTGAAAAAGAGCTCTGGTAAACCAAGCAGGAATCCTGACAGTTAGCCTTTCAAATATATACTTGGATAAGTTTCCTTGGAGTAGTAAACCACAGAACAGTGCTTTGAAAAGTCCATCCATGATGTGAATAAATGTTTGTCCTCAAATTGGAACCTCTGCATTCATAAGCAGTCATTCTTCACTGGGTCTAAAAGGGAAATCTCTTAATCGAACAGGTTTTTCAATCAGAGCAGAATGACAGGCCAGTCAGTACAGTGCTAGCGATATACTTCCCACAGAAAGCTAGAGTGTAGGTTACTGTTGAATAATGGAATCTGTGCCTACAACATAATTTGGCTGTTTAGCGTCCTCGAGCCTCAAACCGCCGTGCCTTTCCCTGCAGGTCTGTAAAGGGATGGTATATTTCCCCCCTTTAAGAAAACTTTAAAAAGAAAAATAATTACCTAATTTGAGCATAAGAATGGGAGTCAAATGATTCCCAATGAACCACATGACATTTTAAAATAATGTCTTTGCCCAGTTTGACATGAAATATATGACGTGTCCCACGTGCTTCTTCCCTAATGAAAAGTGCAACACTATCCACCACGTACCTAGGTCCCTGCCTTTCTTCCTTTTCTTTCCCAGGTTTTGTCTCTTTTGTGTCAAACCTCTCACTGTGCAGTGTTAATCTCTCTAAAGTCATTGGGTGCTTATTGTTGTTTTTTGCCATTTAAATAAAGCATTATATAGGGAAAACATGTTTTAAAAAAACTAAGATCATTGATATTCAAGTACACACACACAAAGCAAATGAAAGAGTTTAATCAAACCATGCTGTTTGCTGCGAAGTGTTAGATTGACTGACAAGAGACTATTTTATAATTTTACCTAATGTTTTTTATAGAAGATTTTTTAAAAACTTATTCTTATCTAATTCTAAAGAATGAGCAATTTGACTTTTTTTGGAAAAACATAAACACACAAATCTGTTCAAAAGGAATAAAAAATAGTAACATTTAAATCTTGCTTCCAGAATATATATATATATATATATATATATAGGTTTTATATATATATATATATATATATATATATATATATAGTTTTTAACATTTTGTTTTAAAATTTATTTTATTTCTTTATTTTTGGCTGTGTTGTGTCTTCATTGCTGCTCGCAGGCTGTCTCTAGTTGTGGCGAGCGAGGGCTACTCTTCGTTATGGTATGCTGGCTTCTCATTGTGGTGGCTTCTCTTGTTGCGGAGCATGGGCTCTAGGCATTCAGGCTTCAGTAGTTGTGGCGCACGGGCTTAGTTGCTCCGCGGCATGTGGGATCTTCCCAGACCAGGACTCGAACCTGTGTCCCCTGCATTGGAAGGCGGATTCTTAACCATTGCGCCACTAGGGAAGCCCCAGAATATATTTTTAAAACATTTTAAGAATATTCTATTTAATGTCTTATATTTGAATGTATGTTTTAATAGCTCAGTTTCTGAAAAGGAAATGTAATATTTAAATCTTCGTCAATAGTTGAGAAATTATTCAGAAATACGATGAATTTTACCCGTTCCCAATAAATCCTTTCATAGAGTTTAGCAATGTATTTGAAAAGAAAGGTACCTTTGTCTGATAGGGCCTCTCTGAATTCTGAGATTCCCATGATTTCTCACCTAAATCAAAGTGAAATTTACCCTGGTACAGCACAGACCTCAGGCACCACTCTACTGTTCCATGGAACAGATGTTTTGGAATTCACATAATGAGAGACAGGCTTCTTTTATGAAAGGTTTCTAGAATGAGGGCTTTGGTGAAACTGGTCATGCCTGTATTAAAACCTGTCACTCAGCAGGACAATATTTGCATTTTCGCACTTATCTGGAAATCTCATCTTTAAAAATATATATATATATTTATTTTATTTTTCGCTGCATTGGGTCTTCGTTCCTGCACGCAGGCTTTCTCTAGTTACAGTGAGCAGAGGCTACTCTTCGTTGCGGTGCATGGGCTTCTCATTGCAGTGGCTTCTCTTGCTGCAGAGCACTGGCTGTAGGTGCACGGGCTTTAGTAGTTGTGGCACACGGGCTCAGTAGCTGTGGCTCGCAGGCTCTAGAGCACAGGCTCAGTAGTTGTGGTGCACGGGCTTAGTTGCTCCACAGTATGTGGGATCTTCCCCGACCAGGGCTCGAGCCCGTGTCCCCTGCCTTGACAGGCCAATTCTTAACCATTGAGCCACCAGAGAAGCCCTGGCAATCTCATCTTGATTAAAAAAAAGAAAAAGTCAAGTTTCTTTTAACTTAATTGCATATTCCATTTTTTTAAAATTACATTCCTAACATTTAGAATGTTGAGTCATCAAGACTGAACGTAAGATTTAACATTTTTTTGAGCTATCATCTCAGATAATAGTTAAACGAAGAAATACATCAATCAAAATCTGTCATAAAACAAAGACCTTTGAATAACTGGCACCCCAGCCTCTAAACAAGCAAGAGACACAAATGGGTGACCTCTCCTAGGCTAAACTCTAGACGACCCCAGGAGGGCACTCCTGGCATAAAAGGGTACATGTCTCTTGTGTAAAGAAGGTAAGAAGTTTCAGCCTCTCAGAGTTTAAGACTGAAGCCCACTCATTCCTCACCAACCATGCAACCTGTGAGCCAATCCCTCCCAGGTATCTTGGCCTGGATTGTTGATGAGATTGTTGAGAGTTTGATTATTTTTTTGTAATCATCCGATATTGCTAATGTTTACTTAGCCCGACCCATTGGTCCCTGAGTGTGGGGTATTTTCAGAGGCACGCTGACTCATTCAAGCACTAAAGTACCATTTAGGACATTGTGGCCGTAATCTAGTAAATGCCACCTGGGTCTCTGCTTAGCCAAGCAACATCCCCAGTTCCCATCTTTGATTTTACTAAACCAGAGGAGGGTCAACACATGGCCTTTACAATAAAAAAGTCTGTACTCAGTCTTGTTTGAGAGTTGGAATTCAAAATTTTCCAAAGATTTCTATTATCTAACTTTAATTCCTATTACCCAGTGGACGTAATATATTATTCCCTGATTTTACACAATTCCAAGGAGCAAATTTATAGCACTGTGCTCCTGGAACTAAGTATATGTAGAAGGAACTAGATTTGCCAAAGGAAATTTGCTACTTTTAACTTTTCTCTAGTCATACAATAACTAATCATTAAAATCTGCTTGTGTGGTACTGGTATCCTTACATTTTGCCTTTATCAGTCTAGAGAATGGGCAGTAGATTTGCTTACTGGCTTCTAGAGTTTTCTCCAACAAATTTTTACAAATGTGCATATTTTCATAATACCTGAGATGCAGAAAATCAACTGCAAAGGAAACATAACATTCAATTTTGTGCTCTCAGAGTCTTATGTGCATGTTCTAACTTAGATTAACTACACACACCCTAAAGAGTAATAAATGTCTTCGGGATTCATGTAACACAAAGGTGACTTCATCTGTTTTAACCCATATTGGAATATTCATCTGTGATGTTACATTCAGAGAATTTACAGTGAAATGCTTTCAATTATAAGTATTTATGGTACATGTTATAGAATGGCATAATCTAAAAATATGTTTATAGATAAACTCATAAAATACCTAGACTCCAGGCTTGGCTAGAATGTTAAAGTATGAAATATACAATCTCAAAATGGCAGAAATCAAATTGCCAAGGTATTCTCTGATTCATTGTATAGAATGAAACAGCACTTTCATTATTAAATGCTTACAAACATAATAAGCCATATATCAATTGTTTCATATGCATTAAAGTATATAAACCAAAATAGATTGCTCTGAAAACTGTTACATTTATTTGTCAGTCAAAAGCGTATTAAGATTTCAGCCTAGAAATTTGAAAATATTAATCAAATGTAGTATTTATGACTGGGAAATTTAAATTTAAAAAACTTCAATAGGTGACTATATTAAATTTTTTTTCTTTTTGTAAAAAGTATTTTGGGGTTGAATAAAAGAAACTGAAAATTCACTTAGACATTCTCCAAGTATGGAAAATAAGGAAGGTGCATATCCCCCTACCGTTTGGAATAATTTGCTGTCATTTGGAGATGACTTGACAGACCCATTGATACAGCAACAGAAAAAATAAAATGCAAAGTAATAGTTAAGTATCTGAAATTATTACTGTTCCCATAAGTGAGAACAATAAAACTTAGGTGGGTAAGGCATTTTGACTAAACATGGTGATTTCCTCCATCTTCTTCAATCTTTAACTTTTCCAGATCACAGGTGCCGCTTGCCCTGGAGGCTTTGGCCAAAGGACAGGAGATTACAAAACAAGATAGTGGGTGAGTCATGAGAATTGTAGTAAAGAGCTTATCATGCTTTTTCTGAAATATCCTTTTACTATGAA
Organism: Physeter macrocephalus; assembly: GCF_002837175.3. Taxonomy (NCBI): domain Eukaryota; kingdom Metazoa; phylum Chordata; class Mammalia; order Artiodactyla; family Physeteridae; genus Physeter; species Physeter macrocephalus. Next base: position 25,987,762 of record NC_041219.1, read on the forward strand.
AACAGAGGAGGGAAATCTTTAAATTGAACAGCCTTAGTCAGAAAAGAAAGGCATACATGTTTAGGTTTCATTTTCAAAACAAGATTGCTTTGTATAACTATAGAATCCAGTAACACACACACAAATATTTCTGTGGGTTAATATGAAAGCAAACCCTACCATGCTTAGTAGCACAGTTTCCTCCTTTTTCAGAATTACTTTAGAGTAAAAGGTGAAGACAGGTAGTTCCTTCTTCCTGTTGCTGACACCCACTCTGAATTACTTCAGAAGGATTCTGGAAGGATGATAATATTAATTCATATTTCAACAACTATCCCCTATTTTACAAAATGACTGCTTCTGTTTTATATCATTTTATCCCAGAAACCGCATGGCATAGTTTGGGTAGGTGTTGTTATCATTCCTAAGGTACAGATGAGGAACCAGAAGTTTGAAGGGGTTAAGTATTTACCCAAGGTCACGTGCTACACCTGTCACTCAGGACTCTGTTCCTGGATCCATCCTCTTCTAAGCCTCCAACGAACTTCCACATAAAGGATAATTCCCTCCCCTCATATACACAACACAACTTTTGAAAGTTTGTGAAAAATATTTGGAACATATGTATTATACTTGAAAATCCCTTTATTTTTTTTTCCAGCAACTAAGTCATTTTCCTCTCTCAAAAAGCTCATCAAGCTTTTAAGTTACCCCAAGAATTGTTCTCAAGGTTGTTCTCAAGTGGGAAATTTATGGAGAGCTATTTTAACAAAACAAAATTAAGCTTCTGTCTTCTGCCTGTTATCATTCAAACATCTAAGAATGAGTGATATAAACCCCTATATTGAAATAATGAGAGCAGATGCTGTAAATCTGCTTTGTCCTATACAGCATCCACTAACCATATGTGGCTATTAAAATTTAAATTAATTTTAATTAGTTAAATGACAAAAAATAGCAGTTCCTCCATCACACTAACCATATTTCAAGGATTTTATAGCCATAAGGGGCTAGTGACTATTGTATTGGACACCACAAATATAGAACATTTCCATCATTGCAAAAAGTTCTATTGGCCAGTCTTGGTCTAAATTCTAGCTGTTATCAGTGTCAGCCTCCTTCCTTCTCAAGCAACTCAAACTCAATGATGCTGTCCTCTGGACTGAATGGCATCGTGTGTGTGTGTGTGTGTGTGTGTGTGTGTGTGTGTGTGTGTGTAAAATGAACCATGATTCTATTCTCCCAAACAATGCTAGGAAAAACAGCAAGTCATAGATAAATATGGGCTACTTATGTGGCTTCTCTTGATGTGGAAAGAAACTAAAATCTTTCTGTTAATATCAGTCAACGCTTAAGACCATTTCAGTGATACAGTGTTATATTATCACTGTATATGTGTGTGTATGTGTATATATATGTATACCCACACACATTTTTACATTAACAGCTCATATGATAGAACACACTGATGCTGAACAGAGAATCTCAAGTTACTGAGGTTTTGTGGATAAGGAGATCAAATGAGAGGGCTTAGTCTTTGGAGATGGGTTGTTTGGGGCAGGCACCAGGGGGAAAGATCCTTCCCGTGAGAGAGGCTCATGCAAAAAAGCAGCGTGGTACAAGGAGCATCCAGGGAACATGCTCCATCAGCTCCACCTGAGGATTCTCTCTAAGGAACCAGATAGCTGACTTGGCTGGAAGAGTGAAAATAGGGAGAAAGATGAAAAACTCTGTAGAAAGGACTGAATATTGTTCTTACTGAACTGTCTGTCACAGATGGCCAGGCATTCCTGAACTTTTAAAGTAGGTTAATCTGAAGAGGCAGTGGTTTGGGGAACAGGAATGCATTCAGGCCAGAATCCTCCATCTGCCACCTTCTATCTCTCTAGCTTTGGCCACATTTAACCTCTATGAGCCTTAGTTTCAAATCTTATTTGTTCTACTGAAGGCTAACCTCGTAAAAAGCATAGTATAACAAAAGGAGAGGAATACAAAGAACTCACACAAATAGATAAATATCCTATAATTCCATGAATCTGATGACAGACATAGGCACAGTCTTGAAAGACTTTGTGGTGGAGGAAGTGGTATCTGGGCTAAATCATTAAGGATGAACAGCAGTTTAGGAAGGAATAGGTAGTTCATGGAGAAAAGAGCATGAATAAAGAATGGAGAAAAATATATGGCTATGAAAAAATTTATATATAAAAAGAAATCCTTCCCCAGTTTGAAAAAAGAGAGAGATTTATAAAATAGAAAAACACTCCATGCCTGAACAGGTAAAGAGTTAAAGAAAGTAGAGAAAAAATATTGTTTAAAAGGGAAAGAAAAAAAAAGGAGTGACTGGAAATCCCAAATAAATTCCTTTCCTACCAAGAAAAGCCTTTCCTTTCTTTACATTCTGCTTCTGCCTTTGTGGTTTATTTGCAACTGCACAAGACCATTTAGCAGCTGTGTTCATAGAAACTCCTTCTCCTTTCTCGTGGGACAGGTTGCACCAGTGAATCTCTGATACAGACAAACTAGGCAGGCAACTCTTTCAGATCCCAGTAGCAGCAACCCCTCCCCGCCTGCAAACACACACACACACACACACACACACACACACACACACACACACACACACACACACACACACACACACACGGCTTCTCACTGCCCTGCCTGTGTGATCCCCTTCCCCCGGCTCTGGGAATCCCTCTCAAAATTAAGGCTGAGCAATGTTTGACCCCTCTCTGGTATGGCCAGTGCAGAGAGAAGCTTCTCTTGGATTCCCTTAGATGTCAATGCTAATCAGAACCTACAGACTTACTATCACCTCCTGAATCTAGATGTCTCATGAGGCTTCAGTTTTTGGTGTCTAGACATGTATTATTTGGAACCACAGGGTCCCTGGGTAATGTTCAGAGAACAGCAACTCACTCTCTGACCCCTAAAGAGAGACTCCATGTGAGTCATTGACCCATTCCCCTGAGGAAATGTTTTTCTGGAAGCAGGGAATGAGACGCTCTCATGAAGAGTTGTCCCACCTGTGGATCTCTATTTAAATTTTTATTAACAACAACAAAAAAACTCCTGAAAAACACTAATTCATTTCTGACACGATTTGCTATTTATTATTTGTGACACTTAAACAACAAGCTTTAAATTAAGGCTCCCTGAGAATGTTAGATTAAAAGAGAGATATTCATATTCCCCCTGGGATTGTTAGTGGCTAGGGAGTGGTGGAGAGAGAAGGTCTATATGCATCATCACAGCTCTCTTTACTCTCTCCTTTGCCACTTCGGCCATCCAGAAGCAGGAGGGACAGATCAGCATCATCACATTCACATTTTGGGAGGGCACTTGGGTCAACGGCAAATGTCAATAAACTTTGGTCTACAGGCCAAATCCAGTCCGTCATATGTTTTTATAAATACAGTCATCCCTTGGTATCCACTGGGGACTGGTTTCAGGACCACCTGAGGATACCAAAATCTGTGGATGCTTAAGTGCCTTATGTAAAATGGCAGAGTACAGGCATACCTCATTTTATTGTGCACCTCTTATTGAACTTTGAAAATACTGCATTTTCTACAAATTGAAGGTTTGTGGCAACCCTGTATTGAGCAAGTCTATCAGTACCATTTTTCCCACAGCGCTGTTCATTGCAGGTCTCTCCATCACATTTTGATAATTCTCACAATATGACACTTCTATTTTCATATCTTCCCAAATACGTTAAATCATCTCTACTTATAATACCTAATACAATGTAATTTCTATGTAAATAGTTGCAAATACAATGTAAATACTATGTAAATAGTTGCTGACATGTGGCAAATTGAAGGTATGCTTTTTTGGAACTTTCTGGAATTTTTAAAAATATTTTTAATACTCGGTTGAATCCACAGACGCAGAACCTGCAGATACAGAGGGATGACTGTAAAGTATAATTGCAGCACAGCCATACTCATTTGTTTACATATCACCTACAGCAGCTATCATGCTGGTAAAGTTGAACAGGTGCAACAGAGACCATATATGACCCACAAAGTCTAAGACATTTACTATCTGCCCCTTTACAAAAAAGTTTGACTTGATCTAAGGTAAAGCAGAGACATACATGGGGAACAGTCTGCTCAATATTTACCACATTTTGGTTCATTTGACAAATATTTGTGAAGAACTTCCTGGGTGAGAGACTCTGAGGATACAACAGGGAACAGAACCCAGAGAGTCGTTTGCTTCACAAAGTTCACAGTCTTCTCAGGCTTTATTGTAATGGTCCCTGTTCAACTTTTTTTTCTTCTTCTATGTTTGTTAAATACAAGCTAGTATTACAATACAGTAATAGGCATGGAATAGGGTATCAACTAGAGTTACTAAATACAGGATGCCCAGTTAAATTCAGCAAACATGTACTAAATTGAAATAGCTACTATGAACAAAGCCAAATGCTGTAATATTATCCTTCCTCTGAATGGGACATCAAGAGAGGGCCAAAGAGAAGTGTTCTGTACATGTAGGGTGTTTTTATCCCATTATCAAGGAGACAGAGGTTAGTACTGGATAGAGGTGACTGATGGACTTTAACAATGAGGACAAAGCCATCTCTGTGTAGATGTATGTGTCAAGCTATTTAAAAATGATGCTAACAAATATTCCATTAAAAAAAAGTAGTAGCAACAAGGGGAGATATTTAAAAAAAAAAAAAAAAAGAAGAGGAAGAGAAAGCTCTTTCCTCCTTTCTGGTAGAAGGGAGAAAAGAGAAACCTGTACGTAGTGCATAGAGGAAAAAAAACCAAGTTGAATAATTCATGAGTATTGAGAAATGTGAGGAGTGCTCATATGTACAAGTCTCATTCTGAAAACATCTGGCTTAACAAATCTGGGATCTTAGTCTTGTGATAACAAGAAAAAAGAATGGAGGGGAGAAAATGTGGTGGTGGCTGAACTTGTCACATATATATAAAATCTAAACCCAGAGTGTTCACATGGGCAGAATGGAAACCCTTCTAGCAGCATGGCAGTGAGTCCTGCACAGTCAGTCCCTAGAGATAGAGAGCATGCAAAAGGTCACGTGGTATTTGCCATCTAAAATAGATGAAAGCATTAATCCATTTCATCAAACTAGTATCTGTGTTTACAGGCATCGGTAGATATTTAACTCACACACAGAGGTAATGTATAAAACCAAACACAGAGACAGAGTTTGTTGTGAGCATTTAAAAACTCAAACCTGGACTACATTAGCTAAATCTTAAGCAATCCCTAAATTTAAAACATAAATAAGAAGTGGCTTGTTTTCAGGTCATCCCTGAAGGATTTTCATCAGGCCTTCAGTTTGTCACAGTAGCAGACTGCAGATTTTTCCTCCCAAGCATTTCCCAAGAAGGATTTTCTGATTTGTCACACATGTTCCCATTCATTGGTCCAGTGCCCTGGCAGAACCAGAGATTCTAAACTTGTCCGGAAAAGGGTTTCATAATTCATCATGCATACCACTCTCCTTGGCGCCAAGAGCAGTGGCCTGTTCCAAGTGCATGCTCTTGGACATTCACGGTTGACTAAAGGGACCAGATTTTTGATAAACTAATGTAGGACAAAGGGAAAGAGCCTGATAGCACAGGGCCTGCGGCTGAGATAGAGGAGGGAGAAAGAGAGAGACGGGGAATGAGGCTGTGGTGCGAGGGGCAGGTGGGGCTCCCCTTGGTGGGTGTCCCATGAGACAAATGTGTGACTGCACTGGTTGAGGAAGGTTGCTCCCTGCAGTAAGGGGGGTAGGGAGGGGGTGGAGAGTACCAGAAGAATAGTGAGATGTTTGGAAGGATGAGAGAGGAGGACAGGAAAAAGGGGAAAGGAGAGCCTGGTGAGAGAGCCAATGTTCCAGGACAGATCATTTTGGAAAACATGATGCCTACCAGCCAGCCCAGGAAGTTCATGTTGAGGGCCATCGTCGGTACAAGGTGACCATTCACCTTGGCTTTGATGAGGCTGGGCAAGAGGGGATGGAAATGACGCACGGGGCCCATATCATGCTAACATTCTTTGAGAGTGCCAATTTGTCTACAGAGGTAAGACACTCTGAAAAGTTTCCCATTTCCACTGTGTTCGTAATGATTTCAGCAGTGAGCCATTTAAATTCAAAATTAAGATTTACTTTGTTTGAAATGTTTCACCTTAGAATGCTGCAGCAGAATCATAAGAAAAGGAATATGTTTAACTATTGTTAAATCTAAGTATTCAGTCAGCCTTCTTCTCCTTCTGAATATTCAAATTGGAGAGCCACAGAGGACAAAGAGAAAAATACATGCATTTCTGATAGAAAATGCAAATTAATGCCTGCATTCTGCCTAAATTCCTCCAATATATCCTTTCAGTTGTTTTCTTTCATCACCATCTAACTAGAAAAGTTACACAAATTTTGTTTTGTTGGTAGGTGAGTGGGAGTCTCTTTGTAAATGTTCTTATTTAAAAAACATTATACTGATAATTAAAGAAATGCAAATTAAAGCTGCAAAATAACAATACCCCTACCAAAATGGTGAAGATCCAAAACATCGATAATTCTCCAGATTGGTATAGTTGTGACAAAACAGAAACTGCATACAGTCTTGATGGCCTTATTAAATAATATTACAGTTTGGACTGACAATTTGAAAATTTATCTATACTCTAAATCCATTTCTCCCAAGAATTTTACATCACTTGATTTACTCTATAGAAATAGTTGCCCAGTTGATCACACATATATGAACAAAGATGTTCACTGCTGAATATTTCATAGGTGCAAAGAACTAGAAATGATTAAAATGTTCACCATGAGAGAACTGGTTTATTACATTATGGTACCTCCTTTCAACAAAAATCCTGAACAGCCTTTAAAGGAATGAGCTACAATATGCTTCTGCATATGTTATATATCCTTTCAATATATTAGATGGGGGATGGGCAAGGGAAAAGGTCACAGAATAGCATTATAATATGATGATTCTAATCTTATTTTAAAAAACATTATCAGTGGATAGATTTCATGAATATTTTACAGAATTGTTATGCAAAGGGAACATCTGCTAGGACTCACAACAAAGTGTAAGCAGTGGCTACTTCTGGAAAGCAGCAGGTGGAGTTTGGCAGAGATGGGGGACTTCTACTTTCTTTTCTTACTCCACTGTATTTTTCCTTTGTTTTTATAGGCCTGTGCGATTTCATAATTCAAGAAGGTCGATGTATATACTCAGATATTTTAGTTTACTTCTTCTCTGGAAAATCCCAGGATTTGCAGATCCTCCCAGGTAAGAATCATCATATCTGAAAAATGCAACGTTTTACCATTCAGTACTGATCCTGTTACTTTCTTTCAGTGATTTCTACTTCAGCCTCCCAAAAGTCCCTGGAATTCATAGCATCCTCTAAATTCAGCTGTCCTGTCCCTGCTCCATTCCTTCACCGTAGGCCCCTCTACCAACGTCATATGCAAGCCTTTAGGGATTCTCCTACAGAAAGCAGGGTGAAATTCCAACCCTCACTTCCAAACTCTCACCATGGCAAAACTGCAAATTTTATCTCCATTAATAAAGGTTGATGATCTACCATTATATAAGAACCATTGTTAGATCATAAAATAGTAGAGCTAGAAAGCTAACATTATCCAGGTGGATGGTACTTAACCTTCACTGCATGATAGAAACACCTGAGGAGTTTTGAAAGCATAGAGGCGCTTGGGCTACCCCCAGACCAAACAAAACAAAGACTATTTTGGAACCTTGTCTAATCCCTTACCAGAAAGGTAAGGACACTGAGTAGCAGAGAGGATGAATGACTTGCCAAAGGTCATTCATGTGCCGGTTGGAAGACATGTTATTGACCAGATTTTAATTGCTTGTCTAGGGTGCATGGTAATAAATAACCCAGATCCTGGAATTAAGCATACACTTTTTATTAAAATTAGAAAATCAGAAGGTATATTTTTCTATTCTGAGATATATGCTGCTTGAAAAGTACCATTATTAATGACACTAGTCCATGTTAGTCCAATATTAGAAAAATAGATCTCACGTTGCCTTGATTGTAAATAAATAATTTCTCAGAACATTGTGTCTAGAAGAGTTTAATTAATTGCCCTAATGGCTTGCATCATAACTCATCACCCCATCAAACACATCAATACAAAGGCTCAACAGTAGATTTAAATGTCTTAATAAAAGAATATTATAACGACCTATATTATATCTGTTTATAGCTCAGCATAAATTAGGTCAGAAAAGTAATTTTGAAAATCATCCCCATATGTTTAAATCTAGAAAACCATCTAAAATTAATCAAATTCCCACAGGGATTAATGCACAAGTCTTAAGTTTTTGAATTGTTCTGCAAACAAATCCCAGGGCATGCCTAATGATTATGGATATTTTTAAGAAGCCATTTTTCTCTCAACCTTTTAACCAGTGGAGAATTTGAATTCACTTCAAGTTTTCATACTAAAAGTAAGGGCACCTCTCCAAGCCAGACATACACACATCATTCATTGTTGCACAGCTCAGAAATCATAGTTGTTCAGCTTTTCCCTCAAAGGAGTTTGGGAACCAGAGTTTGCTATTGAAACCAAGAAGGACGGGGCGCCTGGGCATGAAAGCCTTTTTGTCCCCAGTTTCTTGTAAGCAAGACTCTAGCCTCCATGACCTTCCCTGAGTTGCAAAGGGCAGATTCAAACAGTTGCTAATCAAGGGAGTGGCAGCCAAGAAATCACCTGAGGCAAGATTACGGGGACCAGAGAAGTTCATCAAGATTAGGAAACCAACCACCTGAGACGAGATTAAGGGAGCGCAGGCCCTGCGCACACCCTAAACTTATCAGCAAGCCCACCCTTGAACTATTGCTATAAAACTCCTCACCAAACCCTCCTGGGTTGGGACACATAGTTTTTGAGGGCAGGAGTCCACTGTGTCCCCCTTTGCTGGAAAACCAATAAGGCTATTCTTTTCTGCTTCACCCAAAACTTTGTCTCGTAGATCCAATTTGGCACCGGTGCAGAGAGGCTGAGCTTTTGGCTTCCCTATTGATGATTCTCAGGCAAAATTCTAAAATTTCTCCCGTAGTAGTCCCAGCTTCAAGGTCTCAAATACCTGCTTCATGAAGCCTGTGTCATAAGCAATACTCTCAGTTGACTAAGAGAATCTTTAAAGGAAAGACTCTAACCCTTTTAAAAACAGTTAACTCTTTGGGATATTTTTCATCAAATACGTCTTAATCTAAACGTGGCTCAAGCTAGGACAAAGGGTATCGGGCAAGAAAGGAAGAAAACTCCATGGTGGAATCATAACACACTTATATCTGCAGAAATTGGAAAGTTCATTTCTAGCACTTGTCTTAACATGTATGAATCAGGCATTCTAAAAATATAGGAAGTGTCTTTGATCTGCTGCTGCTTTTTGTTTTTTTCAGAGAAAACATCAATCCTAATGAACTTTTCAAACTTCTCCATGAACAATGTAAATAAAGCTAGATTCCAGCTTTAAGCAGTAAGTCCTTACAATTTCCTTCTCTTTGAATAAGGACACTTTAGTCACTGCCCTGAGAGAATTCATTATCTTGCTGTTGTTTTGTTTTAAAAATTCTTTGTTTTTGTTTATCTTTGTTTTTGTTTATTGTTTCCCCACATGAGGAAATAGTTAACTTAAGAATGAGTTACTATTGGTGTAGTTGGGGCAGCCTCATTAAATCTTTCAGAACATTAAATTCTCCATCTTTTATTTTCCTTTCAATAATATGATAAATCCTGTGGGTCTTTGCCTGAGCTAAACAATGTGGCATTTACTTATTCAAAAACATTTCCCAAGAACCACCTAAAAAAGTTTCTAAATGCCTTAATAATATTATTCTAATCCATCATGTTGCTCACTATTTGCATAGTCATTTCATTGGATAGTTTATGATAAATGGAAGTGAAAGGATTTTCTTACACTGCCATTTTTCACAAAGCTTGCTTTCTTATTAGAACAACATTAGAGGCAGTTTCCTTCTGAGACCCCCTTCAATTAGTTTCAATTTTCTAAAGAGATATGGGGCTGCCCTGGCAGCCTGCTGATCTTATATACTGATCTATCCTCCTCTGTTAAGCTCCCCTCCCACGCTGACTTCCTGAAGACTATCTTCTGGAAAAAATAATCATGAAAATTCCCATTCAAGTCTACGCAGCCAAGAGCACAAGTGCTCAAGATTCTGTCACACCCAAAGCTTCTATGAGTCATTGTACTTCTTTTGTCACCTCTTCCCAAGTACCTCATGACTAATATGGCCTGTCCAAACTTCCCACGGCATATTCATCAATGGCTAAAGAACATTATTGTTATGGGCTCGATTATGTTCCCCCAAAATTTGATGTTGAAGTCCTATTCTCCAGTACCTCAGAATGTGACTGTATTTGGAAATAAGGTCTTTAAAGAGGTAATTAAGGTAAAATGAGATTATATGGGTGGGTCCTAATCCAATATGACTGATGTCCTTATAAGAAGAGGAGATTCGGTAAGACACAGATATGCACAGAGGGAAGACCATGTGAAATCACAGAGAAGAGCTAGCCGTCTACAAGCCAAGGAGGGAAGCCTCAGAGGAAACCCTGCCAAAACCTCGATCTCAGATTTCTAGCCTCCAGAACTGGGAGAAAATACATTTCTGTTGCTGAAGCCTCTTAGACTACTGTATTTTGTTATGGCAGCTCTAACAAACTAATACAAATATTTTTCTCTAATTCAAGTTTTAGCACCTATTTGAGGTCAAGGGGAAATGTGGGAAAAAGGAAGACTGGAAAGAAGGACTAGGCCAAGATCAGCTATAGTCTTCAGGTATGGGAAGGAATTAGAATTTTATTCTAAATGAGATAGAGGGGGGAATATGGAATTCAACAATAAGGACAAGCCTCTTTGAGAAAGTAAGATTTGAGCAGTTTTGATAGGCAATGATGTCAGCCAGACATGCAGTAGATTAAAAAATGTCTAAATGGGTGGTAAGACCATGGACTCAGGGAACATAGGTGATGAAACTACCTATGTCTTTCCTCTAACAAAAACCCATGTCACACTAGTTGGTATTTAATATGAGAAATTCAATACAAGTTTAATGCCTTGATCTAATATAAACAATTCTGCTTCCTCAGTGAAAAAAGCAGCAGCAGTCCCCTGACAAATGACTTACCCCTACCACCAAAACAAGCACGTTCTTTTCTCTTGTAAAGTTGACTACTTGTAGGACAAGTTATAATTTATCCACATCTTACTTACATTTAGGATAGCCTAAAAATATTTTCCCTAGAGACTGATATTTATGGACTTGCATCATTATGCTAAATAGACGTAAAATGTTAGGAAACTGTAAGTCTGAAGATTCAATTTTCTTTTGCCATTAGGCATTAGGTGCGATTAGCCTTACATCCCTAGTCATTGTACTTCACAAGTGAAAACTAAAAATCAGATTTGTGCTACCTGTGACTCTTCTTTCTCACATCCAAATTCTCATGTGATTATGTGAAACCTTAAATAGGTCATAATAATGGCCAGAGATGATCATCTGCTTGCCAGTGCAATCTTGAAAGATAGCACTGAGTTTTATAAATAGAAACTTTTTTTCAACTCACCTGCCTGAAAGTAGTCATAATACAATTGGGATTTCACTTGAAAGTTGCATGATAGCCAGAATCAAATCTCCAAGGTTTCCTGAGATGTTGTCAAAGTATATTAAACACTGGCCATTGTTTTGCTCTTTAGTAGGTTGGTCTAATTGAAACTCAGTGAGATCAGGTATGCAAAATGCTTAGCACAATGTCTGGTGGACACTCAAAAAATGTGTAGTGAATGAGTTATTAAATGAGTAAATGAATATATCATAGTTAGAGCAAGAATGCGGCTGGTTATCAAGGAGACAGAAACCGTGTCCTTAAAGGTTGTCAGGAACCATATCTTTTCTCTGCCATTATTTTAGCTTCATTGTTCTTCTCCACTACCTGGCTTTCTCTGCCACTCTGTTCCTATGGGTTTCCTAGTGCTCCTGAGTTTAAATCTTTTAACATGTCAATATATTATTATTTATCCACCCCTCAGAGACTGTTTCTTGTTCCCAGTACTAAATCTCTGGGGTGATCTGACAGGTTCAGCTTAAATCAAATGTCCACCCAAGGTCCAACTGGCCTTCACTAGGAGAATGGGTTTGCACATGAAAATCATGGCTCCTGTGTAAATTACCTAAGTAAATGGAAGACCAGTTCCCAGAGAAAAAGGAATTGTTTTAAGTTGGGCAGATAACCAAACGATGTCTTCTGATGATTGATGGTGGGGAGGTAAGTGAAATTTTACTGAAAGATGAATAAAGAAAGGACATCAGGACGAGATGCAGAGGAAAGATGAGAAAATGATTACTTCGAATCAAAATGGAAGAAGGAGATTTGGAGTCAATGTCACAGAAGAATCATTCATAATTTAGTGGGTCATTTCTCTGCTCATGGTCGCATAGGAACTTTAAGTTTTGCCAAATATACATGTTTCAAATTATTAATTGTATTTTGGAAATTCTATTATATTCATCTCACTATGATGTATGTGATTTGTTGTCAACAAATATATACACATAGTATGTACTTACATGAGGATCAGGAAAAGTGAAATCAACTATGAATATCTTTACATTTTCTATTCCTTCTTGTACATTTGTTAATCAAGAGTAGCACAGTAATCCATTTCAGAATACATTTTGACATTCCTTCATTATTGAATGAGAGTAGCTTATATATATATATTTTAATAAGCTAAACTGGTTTCTGCCGAAGCAGCTGAGGATCCAAGATGCTCTAGGTTACAAGCTGAAGTTTGGAAAAAATTCAACCTGCTGACTTTTATCTTCTCTTTTGGACAAGATGGCTGTGGGTAATTTGGGCCTGTGGCTATAAAACATGAACCTGTCTGTCTGCATTATTAATGGATGCTTGATGGGATGAGCCAACAGTGACTTTGGTTTTTTTGCAAAGAGACTGAAAGGAAATTTCTTGAAATGGAAAAAGTCAAATGGACAGAAATATGGTAATAATAACAACGAACATTGTAGCTTGCTTATGATGTTCCAGGCACTGTGTTGAGTACTTGAAATGATTCATTTGATGTAGTATGTACAATTAACCTATGGCATGGATACTATCATAACCGCATTTTAAAGGTTAGAAAACCAAGGCTTGGGGCTTCCCTGGTGGCTCAGTGGTTGAGAATCCGCCTGCCGATGCAGGGGACACGGGTTCGTGCCCCGGTCTGGGAAGATCCCACATGCCGCGGAGCGGCTGGGCCCGTGAGCCATGGCCGCTGAGCCTGCGCGTCCGGAGGTGAGAGGCCCGCATACCACAAAAAAAAAAAAAAAAAAAAAAAAAAAACAAGGCTTAAAGAAGCTGAGTAGCTACTCAAGATTACAGCAGCTAGGAATAGAGTAGAACTGCAATTTCATTTCAGGTAATATAACTTTAGAACCATCATTCTCCTCTAGATCTTAACTTATACCTTTACTGCATCCTTCATGTTGAGGACTAAGTTCCTGGCAGAGCCAACAAGTCATGAAAGTACCGGGGCTGAAATTTCTCTCTCTGGGCTGAACTATTCCTTGATTTTTTTAAAGCATGAGATGAGGAGAGGGACATAGCATAAATAATGCTGAATACAGATACAACTAAAACCACTTTTAAAAATCCCCAAAACAAAACAGTTGAAAAGTTTCACGTGCACTTATTCCCTGGTTAATATATTACACCAACAGCTTTTAGATATTACTCGCATTTCAGCTGTTTCAATTTTCTGACCCCTAAAGCTGGAATTTCTCATTCACAGATAGGAGGAGCAACAGCAGGGAGAAGCTAATAGAAGGGTTATACCAAGACTATAATTAATTCTCCACAGGAAACACCAAGGAAATACTCCATAAGAGGAGAGAAAACTTTTGACCTTTCTTCCTCTCTTACTACATAAAAGGGGAAGAATGTTCTGGGTAGATTGTAAACCCAGATGCACATTTACTTACAACCTCCAACCATTCATAATAAAAATCCAACTATGACATGTATCCATGGTGAAATCATACTAAAACTTTCTTTTGCTTTATTTTGGATACAAATGGGCATACTTCTCCTTAATCTATGTATATACAGTTATCCCTTGGTATCCACAGGGGATTGGTTCTAGGACCCCCCAGTATACCAAAATCCGAGGATGCTCAAGTCCCTTTTATAAAACGGTGTAGTATTTGCATATAATCTAGGCACATCCTCCCATATACAGTCAGCCCTCCGTATCTACAGGTTTCACATCCGCAGATATGGAGGGCCAGCTATACTCATTGTTCTATACCATTTTATAAAAGGGACTTGAACACCTGTGGATTTTGGCATCCACTGGGGCTCCTGAAACTATCCCCCATGGATAAAGACGGATGACTATACTTTAAATCATCTCTAGATTACTTATAATGCCTAACACAATGTACATGCTATGTAAATAGCTGCCAGTGCACAGAGAATTCAAGTTTTCCTTTTTGGAAATTTCTGGAATTTTTAAAAATATTTTTGATCTAAGGTTGGCTAAAACTGCAAAGGCAGAACTCATGGATACAGAAGACCAACTGTAAATATGGATATGGCTCTACAAATATACAGATATATCAAAAATATTCTGAACAAAAAAGGAATTTGCATATTTTCAGTATTGTTATCATTTCTAAATGAGATAGGCAGATATCTTACAGCTGGGATCTCTGTGACCTTGATAGTCATACTTTGCTTAAAATAATGGTCATACTTTATTATTTCACCTATTCTTAAAAGAAGAAAAATACCAATACATGGGTGTTCCAGGAATTGCAGGCCCATCTGTTTCTTTTCCCAGTGGTACCCATATATTTCCCTCCCACAGCTTCTGGATGTGCTCCTAGGGTGTGAATATGGGAACAGAGAGGAGACAGAGCCCTCTCGCAGAGGCTCACTAAATGTGGGATGAGAGGAACAGGGCAAAGAGATTTTCATGGAGAAGAGCAGACGGTTTTGGTTTTAGAAGTTAAAACCCAAATTCTGAACCACAAATTCTTTTAACCCTACCGCAGAAGTCTTCATCATGAATACTCTCTTTGGTCTTAAAGTAAACAGTACTCATCCTAAGCCTTCTTCAAATGCATATTTTTTTCCCTAGGCTAATGTGCAGATTCAGAATTGGAAAACATAATTAAATTGTATCGTATCAAGTATTTTTAAGTATTTTATAATACAAATTTGAATGTGTTTATTGGCTTTTAGCTATGCTTCTTTGCATTATTTTTTAATGATTGCTTTGGAATTACAATATACACCTCTAACTTTTCACAGTCTTCTTAGAGTTAACATTGTACAGAAATTTTCAACCATATAGGTCCATTCACCCCTTTCCCTGTCCTTTATAATTGTCATATTCATTACATCTTCATACAGTAAATACCTCATAGACAATAATGTAACTTTTCCTTTTAAGTCATATATATTTTAAACAAATTAAGAATAAAATAGTCTTTATGTTTATCCAGACCTTTTCTAATGCTCTTAATTGCTTCCTGAAGATCTGAGTTTTTATCTGCTTTCATTTCTCCTAATTCTGAAGAATTTATTTTAGCCTTTTTTTGTAGCACAGGTCTGATTGGTAATTGATTCTCTTTATTTTTCTTTTATGTAAGAAGTTCTTTATTTAGTGCTATTTCTTGAAGTATATTTCTATTTTTTTTCCTGAATATAGAATTCTGGGTTGAAGTTTCACTCTTTCAGCACTATGTGTTACACTGTCGTTACACTGTCTTATGGCCTTCATAGTTTTGTTGAGAAATCAGCAAAACTTGATCACTGATCCACTATGTATAATGTGTCATTTTTCTTTGGCTGCTCTCAAGACTTTCTTCTCAACTTTGACTTTCTAGCAGATTGACTCTGATGTGCATAGGTGTGGCTTTCTTTGCATCTTCCCTTTCTAGATTCACTGAGCTTCTTACATCTGAAAATTTATGTCTTTCACCAAATTGGTAAAAATTTTGGCCATTATTTCTTAAAATATATTTACTACCCTATTCTTCCTTCTCCTTTGGGAACTCCAATTACATATATATTACACATATTATACCTTTTTATATTGTTCCTCAGGTCCCTGGAACTCTGTTTTGTTTTATTTTGTTTTGTTCCCCAGAATGAATAACTTACATTGTTCAATATTAAATTTTACTAATTTCTCTATCTTTTCTATTCTCCTGTTAGCCTATCCAGTATATTTTAATTTTAGATTGGAAGTTTTTATTTATAGAATTTATATATGGTTCTTTGATATATTTTAAATTTATCTGCTGAGTTTTC
Organism: Physeter macrocephalus; assembly: GCF_002837175.3. Lineage (NCBI taxonomy): Eukaryota > Metazoa > Chordata > Mammalia > Artiodactyla > Physeteridae > Physeter > Physeter macrocephalus. The sequence goes on from NC_041219.1 coordinate 26,004,107, forward strand.
TATTTGTCATTTCTTATGTGTATATTTTCCTTTGTTTTATTGTGCTTAGTTGTAATAGCTGCTTTAAATTCCGTAGTCTGCTAATTCCAACATCTGGTTATTCTTTGGACTGGTCTTGGTTGATTGTCTTTTCTCTTGAAGCTGACCCATACTTTCCCAAATCTGTGTACATCAAATAATCTTGAATTGTGTCCTGAACATAGTGAGTGATCCAATAATGATTTTTCTTGTTCTTATTTTAGCAAGTAATTAATTTTATTGCTCTCAAACTGGAAATTCTGTCTTTTGAGTGGCAACTAAAATATCAGTTTTATTCTTTCATCCTCAATTGACTGCTTTAAGTCTGTCCCACAAATGTATAGTTCAGGAGTCAGTCTAAGGTCTGGGCAGAATGTATACACAGAATTTGGAACCTCTCATCTCTGGATCTCTTCTTTCCTGGATTCCCCTTCCCTTCATTTTCCCAGCAGCTGTGGTTTCCCTGATCTCTGTCCTCTCATTTTTCAGGGCAAAAGACTGGTTCCACCTGTAAAAATGGGACATTCACCCGTGTCATTCCATTTATCCAAGGGTCAACTTCTGCCCAGAATTTGTTCAACTTTCTTTATTCTCCAATATAGTATAAATTATTCTTAAAATTTTGTCCACAGTTATAATTAATTATAAGAGGGTTAGGTCAGTAAGAGATTACTAGGCCATACCAGAGATCAAACTCAAGGTTATATTGATACAATGTAGACACTGATTGCGTTTATTATTTCTTTTTTTCTCCACTTTTATTTTTTTAAATTGCGTTATTTGATTGTAGAAACAAACTTTAAAGAACGTAGTTTGATGATTTTGGGGAGAGGCTGTGTTGTTATTTTAGTTTTTCATCTCTTTTTTAATGAAATGGGTAGTTTCTCTTCTCAAATATACGAGGCAAATTTACTATGAAAATTGAAGTGTTTGAAGAGATGTAATCAAAGAAAAGGAAACGTCACAACAGGGTAGAGTAGGAGTTAATTCCAAATACATTGATGACACATCAGATGACAGAGAAGTGGTAAATGTGAGAAAAGAGAACCAAGAAGAATTTGGCCAGCACTCAAACCCAGGTGTGAATTACTCCAAGGTGCACACTCTTGCCTACCCATGCTATACTGAGGAAGAATATTAAAACTGAAGATGGGAAAATACCATTTGACATGGAGGAGAAAAGAGAAGCCAGTGAATATTTATTTTTCAAAGAATGTGAGGAAATTTAAACAAAAATTATTTTAGAAAATGGCGCTGTTTGTGTTATCTAACAACAGAAGCCAATTTAAAAAGGGGTTTCTGAATTCTAAAATTGAAATCTCAAGCTCTTTGTATAGAATTGGGCAAGTATCTTGAATATTGTAGAGAAGGAGCAATGAGATTTATTAAATACATTTAAAGAAGCATTCATTCCCTGGGATGTCATCTTTATTGCCCCTTATTACTATTTGCTATTATTGTGGAAAATAAGGTAAAGTATTTTGACCATCTACAAGAGCTTCAGGAATCTTGAGTACTAAAACAGTTGCAGCAACTTTAGAAATACCTATCAATAGAAAAGCTCTTTCTGACCACCTGTTTGCACACATACTCTGCTGTTGCGTCACTGACACATTAAAGACCACATTGATATAGGTTGACAGAAACAACCTACTGATCAACCTGAACAAGTGTTTGCATTAAATAATAATTTATACTATGTAAAGCAAAGGTAGGTGCATTCACGTTAGGGAGGCAGATAGAGAGACTAGCAATTTCCTGTTTAGACAGAAAGACCTGACAAGGAAGAGTTCATTAGGGTCTCTGGAGAGTAGCTGACAGCTGAGGAGCTGTCAGCTCTGTCAAAAGACCTTTGAAAATAATTCTTGTTTTTGAATCAGAATTTTCCTAATCACCAGCAGGATGCCAGAATCACATTGTTTACTTCCTTGCATATTCCCTCACCCTTCGGTGCTATTACAATTTGCCCAAAGCCTTAGCTGCCTTCAAAACTTTTTTACTTTGGCACACATGCCCACAAACAAACTGGAATTTGTTTTCTCAGAAATCCCTTTATTTATCCTTGCTTCTATTCTGGCTAATTAAGTCAGTGCTTGCCTTGAAATATGTCATTGTTTGTGTATGTGTGTGTGTCTACGTGTGTTTAAGAAAGACATACACACATGCACACACAAACAAGCGCAGAGATTAACTTTGACTTTGTGTCTCTAAAATGAATAAAATGAAGACAGTAGGAATAGAGTGCTAGACCTGCAAAAAGAGAACTTATTCAAATGACTATTGTTCAAAAACAGCAAAACCCCAAATATCCCTGCAGACAAATCCAATGTAAGTCACATACTTTAGTGGTCTGCCTCTCAGATTTCTTCTGCTTACACATAGCAGTTTCTAATTTTCTATCCCAGAATCAGGATAGAGTTCAGATATACACATGTTGGCCCTCAGCACCACCATTCCTAGTCTTTGGTATCTTATCTTCTCACGCAGCTCCTTCCCTGCCCCCGACATAACCCCCTCTCAACATTACCCTCACAGCAGTGTTACCCGCAGCTCTACTAGCAGCTTTGTATGTCCTAACAGCTTATACCAGCACTTAGCTTGGATAGGAAAGAGAATGTTCATAAATATGTTTATGTACCTTTTTGAATGTGATAAATGCATTAATAACAGTTATTATAAAAGGTATGAGAATGATTATCCTCATTTTACAGTGGGGAGAACTGAGAAATGTTCATCACTAGCTCAAGAGTACATAGCCAATAAGAGACAAAGTCTAGATATGACTCTCAAACCTTGCTTTGTTTTAGCCACTATACCAGACTGCCACCCCTGAAGCAACCTCTTTATCCTTGGTTGGTGGTTGTAGCCTCCATGAAGTTAGAGGATGTGTGGGACCTTGCCTCCAAGTTTCTGAGTACAAAAATGCCTCCTAGGTAAACCTACCACTGCTGGATGAATTCCTTTAATGAAATAACAGAAATTCTGTGTCACTTTTGGTGTGTGGTTTCCTTGATTTTCTTCACTATCTGACTGCTTCGGAGGTATGGTAGTGGTTGAGCTACTGGTCCACCTGAAACAGGTATAATCATAACTTCCACTTCATAGACAATGTGATTGAGGCTTATTAGAGGAGTCATGTGCAACCAGGATCAAAATCAAGATCTACTTGTCAACAAAACTACTATGGATGAGAACTTCATCTTTATGTTGCTCAGAGTTCTGGTTCACACCCAATATATTTGCTAACTTAAATTACCCTAAATAACTACTTTCAGCACAATCTCCTTCCTGTGCCAATTCTCTCATGCTGAGCAGGAGCCCTTATGTGTTTCAACACATGCTGACATCTCTCAAAATCTTTTTTCCTCCTGTATCAGTTAAAATCCCTACAAGAAAAAATAGCCTACTCAAAGGTTTTAGATTTTTATAGAATAATTATTTTTTCAGGAATGTGAGTAGGGCTAAGAGTGCCATGCTAGATGGAGAAATGCCCAGGCACTAGCAATAATGGGTATCCATAATCACCCACTAACCCTAAAAAGGCAAGGAAGAAGAATGGTGTTTGTAGAACCAGTGAGAGCTGGCACTTTGGAAGAGTGGCTGTCCAACAGGAGCTGTGTCTGTGGAAGAATGGAAACCCTCTCTCTATGGTGAAGTAGAGAGACAACAGAAGGAATAAATACTCTGATCTCTCTCTCTCTCTCCCCATTCTCCAATCAACTGCTGGGGCTTCCATTGGCTAAATCCAACCAGGAGCCAAAGTATTGGGTTGGCCAAAAAGTTCGTTCGGGTTTTTCCATACGATGTTATGAATGGACCCCAAACCAACTTTTTGGCCAACCCAATATAAGGAATGGGAAACTAGGATGATTCAGGGCACAGAGTATGACAGAGAAAAGCAGAAAATAGATCTAGAGGGGCAAACAGAGAAGCACCAGTACATCTCCCATCAAAACAACACTCCCAGAAAACAGTTTGGGCATTTTCTACTAAAGCTAAACTTATGTATACCCTATGATCCACAAATTCCACTCCTTGGTGTATATATGTAAGAGAAATGTATGCATATATCCACCAAGCTACGTGTACAAAAATGTTCATATTTTAAATAATCAAAAAATAGAAACAACCCAAATGTCTACCAACTGTAGAATGGTTAAATTGTGGCATATTCATAAAAGAGTATACAGCAATGAAAAACAGCAAGCCACTGATAAATGCGACAGCATGAATGAATCTTACACATATAATATGAAGTTGAAACAGCCAGACACCAAAGAGTACATACTGAATGATTCTATTTATAAAAAGTCCTAAAATAGGCAAAACCAGGCTGTGGTGATAAAAGTCAGAATAGTGTTTACTTTTTGGTATGCGTGGGAGAGGAGACAGAGCTATGTATTGACTGGAAAGGGAGAGGAAAGAGCCTCCAGGTGGTGGTTACTTGGCTATATACACATGTAAAAATTTAATGAGCTGCACACCGAACACTGCTTCACTTCATGCAAGTTATATTTCAATTCAAGCAACAATAACAACAACCACTTCTACTATTACTACTCTCTCACGTAGCAAAGTCTTTCAGAATTAGGTTGTCTGCCAGTTAAGACCAGCAAGCGAGAGACAATCAGAAAATACTCTCTTCTGGTTTGTAAACTGGATATTCCTCACTGATAACAAAAAAAGAACAAATTATTGATAAGCAAACAACAATGACAGAAAAGCTTTCAACTCCAGAAGACATTTATGGAGTGAATTCAACGTCTATAAACAACAAGAAGACCATGGGTAGAGTTAACATTTGCAGTGGGCAGCCCTTGGAACCCCTCAAATCATAACTGGCTGGCTAATGCTTGCATAAGCCTGGCTCACAGCTCTGTCCTATGTTACTATGTCACAGGGGGTTAAAGCCTCAGAGAACTGTGACAGATAATCCATTTTCATGAAAAGTGGCCAGAAATATTGCATGACCGATTTTCAAACATAATTTATTTTTTGCCTGGTAAATTAGGTAGAACATAAAGTTGAGTGAAATTATACAAACCCTCCTGGCTTGCTGTTTTCTCATTTATTACTAAGTTGGTTTTCAATGTAATAGTTATTAATATTTCTAAACAGGAGCTCCAATTACATGACATTTTAATATCTTGACCCATAGATAAGAATTTAACAGATATCTTTGCTATGCTGCTATCTCAATGGTCCTGAGCCTATGATGAAAAAAACCACACCCTGAGAGCAAACTGTTCCCCATAAGAGTGGAATTAATGTTTCTAAGCACCATGGCTCCATTTTGCAAATTGCTTCTCCATGGTACGTTACTGGGCAACAACAGAGAAGTATATAGAATTGGAACACAAGAGAAGAGACAACTGGAGTTGGTACTAGACAGAAACAAAGATTTTAAGGATGCTCTCAAGGCCAGAAGGGGAATCAGGACTGTATTTATGTGTAATTTGCATAATCCATGAACCCAGGGCCACAGTAGCTTGTAGACACACAATATACAATATTTCTCTGATTTGTTCCCACTATATCTATGAGAACGTCACCCCAAGTTCCTCTCACATTTGTATTGAAGTCCCCAGGAGTCATCTCATATGGACCCCATGAACAAACCTGCAAGGCTACCATACGTCTTTCACCATTTTCCTCCTTTCTACCCAGCTCAACCTAGGCGTGTCTCCTGTTTGGGCCAATGCTGTTTTCTACAGCACTTATGTCTGTGATGAGGGCGCTGTCTTTAGTCAGTGCAGCAATGTACACAGTGTTGCTGCTGATTTCTTAGTGCTCTCTCAATGTCACAGAGAGATTTTAGTGAGACCACCATTAGGGTTTTTTATCTTTTAGCTTCTTATAAAATACATGATACAAACGAAAGAGTATCATTTATAATTGTCCTTAAATAATAACACTAATAAATTAAATAACATAAGCCTCCCGTACCCACATTTCAGCTTGAGAAATAAAACTTTCCTAAAGATTTGAAGCTTTCCCTACATCCCTAAACTCCTCTTTTCCTCCTACGTTCACAATTAAACATTATCCAAGACATGCTATTTCAGGTATTGTTGATTTTCAAAGTGAAGGGAGAGCTTTGTGAATCTCCCTGCCGAGAAAGGTCAGCTAGGGCAGAATTAGAGGGGAGCTCACCTTGAAACAGCTGGGAGGTGGCTGGAGCAGCTTGCCTGAAGCATGAATCCCATAGCACATGGCTATTGGGATATTGAGCCTAGGGCCAGCACACAAGTGATGAGGCCAAATCTGAGCCTAAAACCTTAAGGCTAAAATGGTCCCAAGTCAGGGCTGTCTCCTGGCTACTTGTAAAAATAGAAGTAGAAATAGAAGCAAAACCTCTCCAGAAGAAAGATACCTTCATTTAGGTGCGTGGACGTCACACATATTAAAACCAAAGTAAGTACAAAATCACAGAACACCAAGTACACAAGAAGGCAAGCTATAAAGAGTGACCATCAACAGAAACAATAAACAATTGTTATTGATGCCTCCCCCTTCAGGGACTGTAGATACTGGAATTATTAGATGCAAAATATAAAATAGGTGTGTATGAAATCTTTATAGAAATTATGGACACAAAAATTAAACAAGAACTACCTATTTATTTTAAAGGATCTGAACCTAGAGTTTTTTATCCTTTATGTGTGTGAGAATATTTTTAACTACTGTGCAATTTCATTGATCCTTTAGGAACATTCAAGTTCCTATATCTTTAAGCATCAACTTTAATAATTTTATTTTTCCATGATGTGCCTGTTGAAGTTTTCCAAACTTATTGATATAAAGTTATTCACATTTTCATTACATTTATTATCTTTGCTGCATCTTCAGCTAAACGTTTTTCATTTCTAATATTGTTTCCTTTTTCTCCCTTTTTCTGACTCAAACTTGCCAAAGTATTTTTTTATACAAATTTATTTATTTATTTATATTTTTTTGGCTGCATTTTGGGACTTCATCGCTGCACACGGGGTTTCTCTAGTTGCGGTGAGCGGGGACTACTCTTGTTGCGGTGGCTTCTCTTGTTGCGGAACATGGGCTCTAGGCACACGGGCTTCATTAGTTGTAGCACGTGGGCTCAGTAGGTGTGGCTCACGGGCTCTAGAGTGTAGGCTCAGTAGTTGTGGCACACAGGCTTAGCTGCTCCACGGCATGTGGGATCTTCCTGGACCAGGGCTCGAACCCACGTCCCCTGCATTGGCAGGCAGATTCTTAACCACTGCACCACCAGGGAAGTCCCGCCAAAGTTTTATTGTATCAGTTTTCCCAGAGAATCAAAATTTAGTTTTGTTGGTCCTCTCCAAAAAATATTCATGTCCTATCTTATATATTTCTTCTCTTCCCTCTATTATTTCTACCCTGTACTTTGTTTTGGCTTATTCTGTCGCTATTTTCTGAATTTTTCCACTGAATAATGTGCCAGGTATTAGGTTCCAAATTCTATACTCTACTTTGTGATGACAGTTCTGCAAACAATAGGCAGTTCTCTTTGTCAGAAAGTCTACTGTTTCCCTCCCTAGGAGGAACTAGCAGGGAGACTGGATGGCAGGAGAAGAGGAGAAGGGACTTGTCTATTCATGCTTGTTGATTTATCCTATCAGGCCACCCTACTTGCCTTGTATCCTGGCAGCAGAAGGATAAAACTCACAGCTGCAGCTTACTGAGGCATTCCCACCACCAGCCTCCTTGTGCACCAGCTAGACAGTGCCTACTCCTCATGTGTCCGAGTGTGACTCCTCACAACAACACTCCTAATCTTCTGAAACACCAGCACCAGCTGGGCAGCATCCCCTGCTCAGGGCATCCCCTGCTCCCTCCTCCAAACCCCTGAAATACCAGCAGCATCCAGCTAGGTGGCACCCTCCCTTGGAATCCTGAGTTCTAACTTTGTAGGCTCCTTTCATGAAGCCTCTAGATTCTAATCATCTCAGCCTCTTCTTTTGACCTCTCCACCCCTAAGGGTGGTAGCAGCTTTTTGTAATGATCCCTTCTGTTCTCATTTTCCTTTTTTCAGTCCTCTAGCACTTGATTAACAAATTCCCTCTATTAAATTCTTTCTGTTGAAATACCTAGAGTGATTTGTTTCACTCACTTGAATGAATGAATGAATTCAACCAATATAAATGTTCAGCTTATTTATTTTCATACCCTTTCTTATTCTAAACATTTAAAGATTATGCTAGATTCTCTGTTGCTACTCCTTCCTTGCTGCACCTGTACAGCAGAGGAGAATCTGGGAACTACATCTCCCAGAATAATCTTCTCTGTATGTTCTGTATTTGAGTGTGGATTGGAGTTTCCTTCTCTAAAAGAGAGGCTATTACTAGAAGCATGGGCATATACCCCATATAAAATTCACAGTAACTTCTGGGTGAGCTCTGCTGTTCCAGTGCTTCAGGAAGCTAAGATAATCAACAGGAACTTCCTGAAGGTTTTTCAGATTCTTTGGGGCTTCTGGGAATGCACCTGAGAATCAACTAGAATTCCTCTTATATTTGTCTTTATTTTTTTTTCTTTTATCACAACAGTCGGGCTCATTCTGAGGCCACACTTTCTATTTCTTTAGGGTCATCTTTTGTTTCCTGCTAAAATATAATCATATTGAGATAAACTGATTGACATCTCTTACTTTTTCTCTACTAATTGACTTGTTATTAGTGAAGGAATTTCCAAATGGCTATTGACAAGAAAGTGTACTAAATATCTAGACTGTTATGAGCATTTAGAAATCATACTAAAGAAAAATTATGAGCTCATTTTTCAAGATTATACATACAAATTAAAATACACAGATAGGCTCCCCATATATTAGCTTCCAAATTCTTAAGCAGCAGCTCTAAACTGAAACTGATCATCAGAATAACCATGGGAACTTTTTACTAGACAGGTGCTTGGGCCTTATTCCTGGAAGCTCTGCCTGAAACTGGGTTCAGGTTTCTATATATATATTTAAAGCTCTTCAGGTGAATCTGGATAACCAGCCTTGCTTTGAAAGCATTACTTTGTATTATCTTTTAAATAATCTTGTGAGTTTGTATTCTTAAATTCAATCCCAAGCTTTCTGCCTTACTTATTTTTCTCCTTCACTGGCCTCAGTATTGAAGTATATTTCAGGAAGTCACTTGTAAACTAGTGCTTTAGGAAGTAAGAGTTAAAAAAAAGAAAACTTCTCCTGCCTGACATCATCCCCCAAAACAAGGATTCCTTATTTTTTACATGATGTCCCTGACTATGTTTATTTCAGAGTGAATGATAATGATAGGCTTGTGAAATCAACATGTTGGACTACATATTTCTATTTTATAAATGCAGAGTAAGTCAGGAATGCCAAATGGCAATGTCACAATCCTTCTGTTTTCTGCCAACTTATTTGCCTTATGGAATGAAATATGTTGCTCTTGAAGCAGATGGCTCTCCCTACCCTCCAGGTTATTACATAAGAAGGTGAGGTGCAGTGGATTGGGTATGCTTGGTTTCCAAGAAGACTAGCACACTGCATGTGGCAAGGCCCCAGGTGTAGGGGAAAGAACAGAGCTTCAGAGCCAGACATGCCTGGACTTAAATCTTGGCTCTGCCTCTTTCGGATCATGAGAACTTCAGCAACTCAGCTCATTTAGCCTCCATTGCCTCGTCCATAAGAATGAAGATAATATTTCCTTTGTGTTCGTATGGGAAACTTGAGTAATATACGTATAAAGCATATACATGCTTTATATCAACATCTTTTGCTCCTGCAGAGGAATTAGTAAAGCTATGGCAATAATCAAAGGAATAGTTCGATTTAAAAATGTCTCATTTCATCTTCTGCTCAGAATTTTGTGTGTCCTGCATCCATGTCCTACACAAGCAGGGTGTTGTTTTCTTGAAATAGAGCCTCTGCCTTGTTTTCAAATTTTTTTATCTTAAGCAAATTTTTAAGATATTTGTATTAAGTATTTCTTGAGCTACACCTCGAATCTTTTACTCCATCGCAGTGGCCACAGTCACCTTTTGGGAAGGTAAAACCTGTCACCACCTTGCCCCAGCTGTACCCAGTTCTCTTGCTTTCTGTGGTTGGACTTGTCTGACACCTGACATCAGACGCCTGTGGAGCCCTGACTGGTACCCATGCATGCCTAAAGCTGGAAGATCGGCATCCTATGGGGTAACCCTTGGGTCAATGCAGAATTGGAAACAGTGGGTAAAGGCCTGCTCTTCTGCCCCATCCTCCTGACAATTCAGAGGTGCATTCTACATGATCCTCAGAGAGTCACAATGGGACCAAGCCTTTGTCACCCACAGCTATGACCTACTCGAAGATACATTCTTATTTTGGCAATCCCTTCTCCCCCATTTCACTCTTACCAGTCTTCACTCATGACCCCCTGAGATGACGTCCTCTAGTAAACTACCTTCATAAAAGTGAGTCTCAGACTCTACTTTCTCATGGGAACCCAGGTGAAGATAGTATCACTAAGGCCAAACAAATAAAGCAAAATTGCTGAGGGCCTGAGCTTACAAACCACAGCAAGAGTGGCTGGGCTTTGCTACAGCGTGCACTGTGTCTCTCTAAGACGACTGTTGTATATTTTCTCCCTCTGCTTTCTGTTCCTCTAAAGTGGCAGAGAAATTGACGTGCCACTTTGTTCAGTGGGTCAGGGCTGATGTTTCACTTCTACTGGGGTGTAAAACAGATTCGCCTTTGGGTCGAAAAGTGGAGTCATAACACTTGCTATGTAATACCCCACCACTATTCTAGTAGAATTAGCTCTCAGACTTTCCTGTTTAACCACTTTACTCAAAATATCAGGTAGCTTAACCATTTCCCCTCAGAGTTAAGGTCCCCAAATCTATTTCCCACAGCATCCTCTTTCACCAACCCCAGTAAAACAAGAATATGTCCTCTTAAATTTGTACCCACTGTGGCTTTTATGTCAGCTGGACAGTATCAACAAACACTCAGAAATAGAAAATGATGGCACCACGTGGCACATTCTTGGCAAAATGTTCTTTACCTTCTTTCACTTTCCTGCTGGAGAACTTCCCGAGACCTGCCCTCCTCCCCATCTGCTCACAGCCAGGGACTGTTGTCTCTGCTGTGCTCGTGTGTTTACATGTTACTATAGGTGGTGTGCTTTTCCCTGGTGTACCCCTTAGGGGCGGGGGAGGAGCCACCCATATTCTGCATATTTAGATCTGGCCTTGAAGAGATGACTACAGATGGGGCTTCTTTCACTCTAAGCTCTATTATCACCCAAAATATCTTCTGTTCTCTAGTGAGCTTCCTCCTTTTAATCAGCCATATGTTTTTGCTGGGTTTAGTTTTGTTTTCACCACAGGCAGTTTCCCCCACTCCTTCCAAAAGACTGAAGAATTTTCCCATGACAGTTTTGTTATCTTACTCTATCTCCCAATATGACCTCCCTTGTCCAATATTCCTTTTCTTTACTCCTGCACACAGAAGCATAGAGAGAACATGAACTTTGGAGTCAGACTGGCTTGGGTTCTAATCTGAGCTCTATTATCTCTTGTCTGTGTGACTCTGAAGCAAGTGTTTCTACTCTTGACCCTGAGTGTCTTCCCCTGTAAAATAAAGATAGCAATGTGTATCACAGAACCGCAGAATTTTTGCAAAGAGTAAATAATATACAGGGTAAATGCTCAGAAACTGACTGTGTCTTCATGTCTCTCTGTTGTTACTTGAACATCTAGTTGGTTTTGCCTTACTCTAGTTGTCCGTTACAGCTAAGTCTACTTTTCCCAGCCAATCTGCTTCCTTTCTCCTAGGTTTCATGCTCACTCTGCTTTTAAGACCACCCCTTGATCAGTGTACAATGAATGCCTTTGACCTTTACAGAAAGTTTTGTATGTTATTGTAGGAGTTGTTCATTGCTGAATAACAACAAACCTTATCACCTCATACAGTTTCTGAGAGTCAGGAAGCCAGGAGCATCTTAGCTGGGTTGTCTCTGGCTCAGGGTCTCTCCCAAGGCTGGGGCTTCAGGGCATCACAAAACTCTATGGGGCTGGAGGACACAAAATACAGTACCTACCATAGAACCCATCTCAGCAATCAAGTAAACTGTGTGACCCCAAATTGTGATCATCAGAGCACTTACTGATTTACTCACTGTGGGTTTACAGTGTGGCTTTTCTCACCTAGACACGAAATCCCTAGCTTTGGATCAAATTGTTTTTCTTCTCTGGGGACTTAATGGATTGAAGTTCACAAAGCCTAGTAGTACCTTTGCCTGGTAAAAGTCTACCCTGTCTCCACATGAAAACGACCTGCAAGCAAGCCAGGATTTTCCTCATGGAACCACTTTGCATGCATGTCTAGTAAGTCCAGAGTTCTGCACCTTCTAGTTGAGCACAAGGGGTGGGCTCAAAGTCAATTTTAACAGTTCCCTCATCAGCTATGGGACAACTTCAGTAACGATGATACCGGCTGCTTTCTGTTTGTTCTTCCAAATCTACTCTTCAAGGTTCTGGGCTGTAGAAAACTGACCTGCATGGACTTCATGAGCAGGCTCTCTTGACCTCAGACTTCTCAAGTTAGGTCTGGCCAGTTGGAAGCAATGGGAGGGGGTTAAAAGGGCAGAAAGAGAGTGAGGCTGGTGTATTTACTCCCAACTCCTTCCCAGAGCAGCATTAGCTATATCTCAATACCAAAGGTGACAGCCCCTGTCGGGAGGTCCTCTCTGAACAGCTATCCACACTACATTCCTGAGGCCACGTCCTCCCCCTGCACATTCAGACTTAGAAGTGGTAACCGCTCTCTCATATTTATGAACTCTAGGGCACTTCATTATCACTCTTTTCTGCCACTGATAGCTACTGTGAAGTGGCTGGCTTTATCTATCTACCTATCTATCTATCTATCTATCTATCTTCCAGTTGTATTGAGATGTAATTGATACACAGCACTGGTTAAATTCAAGATGTAAGCATAATGATTTGTCTTACATACATCATGAAATGATCACCACAATAAGTTTAGTGAACACCCATCATCTCGTGTCAATACAAAATTAAAGAAATACAAAAATATTTTCCTTGTGATGAAAACTCACGATTTACTCTCTAACAACTTTCAGATATAACATACAGCAGTGCTAAGTATATTTATCATGGTACGTTACATCTCTAGTACTACGTTACATCTCTAGTACTTATTTATCATATAACTAAAAGTTTGTACCTTTTGTGAAGTGACAGGTTTTAAACAGCTGAGCCTCCCAAGCTTCCTGCAGGTATACATTAACTGTAAATTATAGTCACAACTAATTAAAAATAATTGACTGTTGAATTACCTAGTTGTTATTTGAATGAGACAGTGATTGGCAGCAGTTTTCATTTCAAGAAGTTCTATGTGAATAATCATTTATTGCCAAAAGTGACAAGAGGTGAAAATTAATTGAGGATCATCAATATTAAACCCAGCAAAAGGCTTCATGATTTAAAATAATATGTAACTTGTATTAAGTGCTGTGTGACAAGCATTGCATCAGATGATTTACATTTTTAAATTCTTACAAATTCACTTTTACAAATTTTAAATTCCTTTAGTCCTCACAATTACTCTGTGAGATATATTATTTTTGCCATTTGACAGGTGTGAAAACCGAGGCTTAGCTAGGAGAAATACCTTGCCCAGTGCTACATAGGCAGTCATCAGTGGAGCTGGTATTCAAACGCAGGCCGTCAGAGTCCAGAGGCTACATGCTACTCAATTTCCTCCTTAGTTAATGAGGAAATAACTAAGAAAATATGACGAAGGTATGTCTTCGTTTAAATGGAAAATATTTGCAAATTCCTGTATGGTATGAATAGGCTGTTAAGAATTATAAATTATAATTTATAATCTACAAGTCTACTGCTTGTAAGACATTTATTCCAAGCTTGTTTGTGGATTTTGTGCAATTAAGGGGGCCCGAGCCATTGTGAATTTTAAGTGTAGCCCACAAATACAAATAATTCTGAATCCACCAAATACACACACATACACACACACACACACACACACACACACACACACGAGTCTAACTACTAATTCTAGTGCTTAGCAATTCCTCAACTGGGAAGTGGTTAGTCTCGGTCTTCTTATAAATCACCTTATAAATAATGGTTGTGTTTATACACCTGGAAATACTGGATTTTTCCCTAAATGAGTTGTTGTTTTGGAATAGTATAAACAGAGCCAGCATTAAGGAAGAGGATTTCTTTGTCTAGTAAAGATTTGAGCATTTAAACAGCTGCTTGGTTTCACTACAGAGGTGTTTGCATTTCATTGACAGATGGAGTAATTTACAAATGGTTTCAATCAATATATACTACACAAGTGGTTGAGAATTATTTTTAACATCTTTATTAGAGTATAATTGCTTTACAATGGTGTATCAGTTTCTACTTTATAACAAAGTGAATCAGTTATACATATACATATGTGCCCATATCTCTTCCCTCTTGCATCTCCGTCCCTCCCACCCTCCCTATCCCACCCCTCTAGATGGTCACAAAGCACCGAGCTGATCTACCTTTGCTATGCGGCTGCTTCCCACTAGCTATCTTTTTTTTTTTTTTTTTTTTTTTTTTAGCTATCTATTTTACGTTTGGTAGTGTATATATGTCCATGCCACTCTCTCACTTTGTCACAGCTTACCCTTCCCCCTCCCCGTATCCTCAAGTCCATTCACTAGTAGGTCTGCATCTTTTTTCCCGTATTGCCCCTAGGTTCTTCTGACCATTTTCTTTTTTTTTTCTTTAGATTCCATATATATGTGTTAGCATATGGTATTTGTTTTTCTCTTTCTGACTTACTTCACTCTATATGAGAGTCTCTAGGTCCATCCACCCCATTACAAATAACTCAGTTTCATTCCTTTTTATGGCTGAGTAATATTCCATTGTATATATATTTGCATTTCTTTAATGATTAATGATGTTGAGCATTCTTTCATGTGTTTGTTGGCAATCTGTATATCTTCTTTGGAGAAATGTCTATTTAGGTCTTCTGCCCATTTTTGGATTGGGTTGTTTGTTTTTTTGTTATTGAGCTGCATGAGTTGCTTGTATGTTTTGGACATTAATCCTTTGTCAGTTGTTTCATTTGCAAATATTTTCTCGCATTCTGAGGGTTGTCTTTTCGTCTTGTTTATGGTCTCCTTTCCTGTGCAAAAGCTTTTAAGTTTCATTAGTCCATACTGTTCTCCATAGTAGCTGTATCAATTTACATTCCCACCAACAGTGCAAGAGGGTTCCCTTTTCTCCACACCCTCTCTGGCATTTATTTTTTGTAGATTTTTTGAGTACGGCCATCCTGACCCAAATATTTTCTCGCATTCTGAGGGTTGTCTTTTCGTCTTGTTTATGGTCTCCTTTCCTGTGCAAAAGCTTTTAAGTTTCATTAGGTACCATTTATTTATTTTTGTTTTTATTTCCATTTCTCTAGGAGGTGGGTCAAAAAGGATCTTGTCCCTCCTTTATCAAAGATAAGGTGACCATATGTGTGTGGGTTTATCTCTGGGCTTTCTATCCTGTTCCATTGATCTATATTTCTGTTTTTGTGCCAGTACCATACTGTCTTGATTACTTTAGCTTTGTGGTATAGTCTGAAGTCAGGGAGCCTGACTCCTCCAACTCCGCTTTTCTTTCTCAAGATTGCGTTGGCTATTCAGGGTCTTTTGTGTTTCCATACAAATTGTGAAATTTTTTGTTCTAGTTCTGTAAAAAATGCCAGTGGTAGTTTGATAGGGATTGCATTGAATCCGTAGATTGCTTTGGGTAGTAGAGTCATTTTCACAATGTTGATTCTTCCAATCCAAGAACATGGTATATCTCTCCATCTATTTGTATCATCTTTAATTTCTTTCATCAGTGTCTTATAATTTTTTGCATACACGTCTTCTGTCTCCTTAGGTAGGTTTATTCCTAGATATTTTATTCTTTTTGTTGCAATGGTAAATGGGAGTGTTTTCTTAATTTCACTTTCAGATTTTTCATCATTAGTGTATAAGAATGCAAGAGATTTCTGTGCATTAATTTTGTATCCTGCTACTCTACCAAATTCAGATTGCTTTTGCTATTTGGGGTCTTTTGTGTTTCCATACAAATTGTGAAATTTTTTTTTCTAGTTCTGTAAAAAATGCTAGTGGTAGTTTGATAGGGATTGCATTGAATCTGTAGATTGCTTTGGGTAGTAGAGTCATTTTCACAATGTTGATTCTTCCAATCCAAGAACATGGTATATTTCTCCACCTATTTGTATCATCTTTAATTTCTTTCATCAGTGTCTTATAGTTTTCTGCATACAAGTTTTTTGTCTCCTTAGGTAGGTTTATTCCTAGATATTTTATTCTTTTTGTTGCAATGGTAAATGGGAGTGTTTTCTTAATTTCACTCTCAGATTTTTCATCATTAGTGTATAAGAATGCCAGAGATTTCTGTGCATTAATTTTGTATCCTGCTACTTTGCCAAATTCATTGATTAGCTCTAGTAGTTTTCTGGTAGCATCCTTAGGATTCTCTATGTATAATATCATGTCATCTGCAAATAGTGACAGCTTTACTTCTTCTTTTCCTATTTGGATTCCTTTTATTTCTTTTTCTTCTCTGATTGCTGTGGCTAGAACTTCCAAAACTATGTTGAATAAGAGTGGTGAGAGTGGGCAACCTTGTCTTGTTCCTGATCTTAGTGGAAATGGTTTCAGTTTTTCACCATTGGGAACAATGCTGGCTGTGGGTTTGTCATATATGGCCTTTATTATGTTGAGGAAAGTTCCCTCTATGCCTACTTTTTGCAGGGTTTTTATCATAAATGGGTGTTGAATTTTGTCAAAAGCTTTCTCTGCATCTATTGAGATGATCATATGGTTTTTCTCCTTCAGTTTGTTGATATGGTGTATCACGTTGATTGATTTGCGTATATTGAAGAATCCTTGCATTCCTGGGATAAACCCCACTTGATCATGGTGTATGATCCTTTTAATGTGCTGTTGGATTCTGTTTGCTAGTATTTTGTTGAGGATTTTTGCATCTATGTTCATCAGTGATATTGGCCTGTAGTTTTCTTTCTTTGTGACATCTTTGTCTGGTTTTGGTATCAGGGTGATGGTGGCCTCGTAGAATGAGTTTGGGAGTGTTGCTACCTGTGCTATATTTTGGAAGAGTTTGAGAAGGATAGGTGTTAGCTCTTCTCTAAATGTTTGATAGAATTTTCCTGTGAAGCCATCTGGTCCTGGGCTTTTGTTTGTTAGAAGAATTTTAATCACAGTTGCAATTTCAGTGCTAGTCATTGGTCTGTTCATATTTTCTATTTCTTCCTGATTCAGTCTCGGCAGGTTGTGCATTTCTAAAAATTTGTCCATTTCTTCCAGGTTGTCCATTTTATTGGCATATTGTTGCTTGTAGTAATCTCTCATGATCCTTTGTATTTCTGCAGTGTCAGTTGTTACTTCTCCTTTTTTATTTCTAATTCTATTGATTTGA
>NC_041219.1:26022264-26023987 GCF_002837175.3 Physeter macrocephalus
TCCTGGAGAATGTTCCATGAGCACTTGAGAAGAATGTGTATTCTGTTGTTTTGGGGTGGAATGTCCTATAAATATCAATTAAGTCCATCTTGTTTAATGTATCATTTAAAGCTTGTGTTTCCTTATTTATTTTCATTTTGGATGATCTGTCCATTGGCTTAAGTGGGGTGTTAAAGTCCCCTACTATGATTGTGTTACTGTCTATTTCTCCTTTTATGGCTGTTAGTATTTGCCTTATGTATTGAGGTGCTCCTATGTTGTGCTCCTATGTTGGGTGCATATAGATTTATAATTGTTATATCTTCTTCTTGGATTGATCTCTTGATCCTTATGTAGTGGCCTTCCTTGTCTCTTGTAACGTTCTCCGTCCAATCTGAATGAGATCCTTGCTGGGTAGAGTAATTTTGGTTGTAGGTTTTTCTCTTTCATCACTTTAAATATGTCCTGCTACTCCCTCTGGCTTGCAGAGTTTCTGCTGAAAGATCAGCTGTTAGCCTTATGGGGATTCCCTTATGTGTTACTTGTTGTTTTTCCCTCGCTGCTTTTAATATTTGTCCTTTGTATTTAATTTTTGATAGTTTGATTAATATGTGTCTTGGCGTGTTTCTCCTTGGATTTATCCTGTATGGGACTCTCTGTGCTTCCTGGAATTGATTAACTATTTCCTTTCCCATATTAGGGAAGTTTTCAACTATAACCTTTTCAAATATTTTCTCATCTCTTTCTTTTTCTCTTCTTCTTCTGAGACCCATATAATTCGCATGTTGGTGCATTTAATGTTGTCCCAGAGGTCTCTGAGACTGTCCTCAATTCTTTTCATTCTTTTTTCTTTATTCTGCTCTGCAGTAGTTATTTCCACTATTTTATCTTCCAGGTCATTTATCTGTTCTTCTGCCTCAGTTATTCTGCTTTTGATCCCTTCCAGAGAATTTTTAATTTCATTTATTGTGTTGTTCATCTGTGTTTGTTTGCTCTTTAGTTCTTCTAGGTCCTTGTTAAATGTTTCTTGTATTTTCTCCATTCTATTTCCAAGATTTTGGATAATCTTTACTGTCATTATTCTGAATTCTTTCTCACGTAGGCTTCCTATTACCTCTTCATTTGTTAGGTCTGGTGGGTTTTTGCCTTGCTCCTTCATCTGCTGTGTGTTTCTCTGTCTTCTCATTTTGCTTAACGTACTGTCTTTGGGGTCTCCTTTTCACAGGCTGCACGTTCATACTTTCCGTTGTTTTTGGTGTCTGTCCCCAGTGGCTAAGTTTGGTTCAGTGGGTTGTTTAGGCTTCCTGGTGGAGGGGACTAGTGCCTGTGTTCTGGTGGATGAGGCTGGATCTTGTCTTTCTGGTGGGCAGGTCCACGTCTGTTGGTGTGTTTTGGGGTGTTTGTGGCCTTATTATGATTTTAGGCAACCTCTGTGGTAATGGATGGGGTTGTGTTCCTGTCTTGCTAGTTGTTTGCCATCGGGTGTCCTGCACTGTAGCTTGCTGGTCATTGAGTGGAGCTGGGTTTTGGTGTTTAGATGGAGATCTCTGGGAGATTTTTGCCATTTGATATTATGTGGAGCTGGGAGGTCTCCTGTGGACCAGTGTCCTGAACTTGGCTCTCCCACCTCAGTGGCACAGCCCTGATGCCTGGCTGGAGCACCAAGAGCCTGTCCTCCATACTGCTCAGAATAAAAGAGAGAAAAAGAAAGAAAGAAAGAAAGAAAAGAAAAGAAAAGAAAGAA
>NC_041219.1:26024105-26059521 GCF_002837175.3 Physeter macrocephalus
AGAAAGAAAGAAAGAAAGAAAGGAAGGAAAGAAGGAAGGAAGGAAGGAAGGAAAGAAAGAAAGAAGGAAAGAAAGAGAAAGAAAAAAATAAAAATAAGTAAAATAAAGTAAAATAAAATAAAGTTATTAAAAAAATAATTATTAAGAAAAAATTTTTTTAAGTAATTAAAAAAAAAACGGACAGACAGAACCCTAGGACAAATGGTAAAAGCAAAGGTATACAGACAAAATCACACACAGAGGCCCACACATACACACTAACAAAAAGAGAAAAAGGGGAAAAAATATATATATCATTGCTCCCAAGTCCACCTCCTCAATTTGGGATGATTCCTTGTCTATTCATGTATTCCACAGATGCAGGGTACATCAAGTTGGTTGTGGAGCTTTAATCCGCTGCTTCTGAGGCTGCTGGGAGTGATTTCCCTTTCTCTTCTTTGTTCGCACAGCTCTCGGGGTTCAGCTTTGGATTTGGACTGGCCACTGCATGTAGGTCGCCTGAGGGCGTCTGTAATTCGCTCAGACAGGACGGCGTTAAAGGAGTAGCTGATTCGGGGGCTCCGGCTCACTCAGGCCGGGGGGAGAGAGGGGTACGGATGCGGGGCAAGCCTGTGGCGGCAGAGGCCAGCATGACATTGCAACAGCCTGAGGCACACCATGTTGTCTCCCCGGGAAGTTGTCCCTGGATCACAGGACCCTGGCAGTGGTGGGCTGCACAGGCTCCTGGGAGGGGAGGTGTGGATAGTGACCTGTGCTTGCACACAGGCTTCTTGGTGGCTGCAGCAGCAGCCTTAGCGTCTCATGCCCGTCTCTGGGGTCCGCGCTGATAGCCGCGGCTCGCGCCCTTCTCTGGAGCTCCTTTACGCAGCGCGCTTAATCCCCCTCTCCTCACGCACCAGGAAACAAAGAGGCAAGAAAGTCTCTTGTCTCTTCGGCAGCTCCAGACTTTTTCCCAGACTCCCTCCCGGCTAGCTGTGGCGCACTAGCCCCCTTCAGGCTGTGTTCACGCCGTCAACCCCAGTCCTGTCCCTGGGATCTGACCTCTGAAGCCCGAGCTTCAGCTCCCAGCCCCCGCCCTTCCTGGCGGGTGAGCAGACAAGCCTCTCGGGCTGGTGAGTGCTGGTCAGCACCAACCCTCTGTGCGGGAGTCTCTCCACTTTGCCCTCCACACCCTGTTACTGCACTCTCCTCCGTGGCTCTGAAGCTTCCCCCTCTGCCACCCGCAGTCTCCACCCACGAAGGGGCTTCTAGTGTGTGGAAACCTTTCCTCCTTCACAGCTCCCTCCCACTGGTGCAGGTCCCATCCCTATTCTTTGTCTCTGTTTTTTCTTTTTTCTTTTGCCCTACCCAGGTACGTGGGGAGTTTCTTGCCTTTTGGGAGGTCTGAGGTCTTCTGCCAGCATTCAGTAGGTGTTCTGTAGGAGTTGTTCTACATGTAGATGTATTTCTGATGTATTTGTGGGGAGGAAGGTGATCTCCACGTCTTACTCTTCCGCCATCTTGAAGCTCCTCCGAGAATTATCTCTTAAGGGGAAAAAAAGGAAAACGAAAATAGAAAAATGCAATTTAACCATTGTGTCTTTAATTGTTTTTTTAGCATCTGTTATTAAATAACTACCACAAAAACCACATGTGGGGATGTGAAATTCTATGCAGTGGTCCATATTTAAAGCTGTTTATTTTCACATCACTTGGTAGTTTTTGTTTGTGTGTTCTTGTAATTTTTTTAAAGAGGAAATAATATATGTACCTGAAGCATGTTTTTGTCCAAATTTATATTCATGCTACTCTTTACTTTGGCTTCTCTAGGAGGTGTCAAATTTTATTTTAAGTAAAACCCACAAGGCATTATTATTGTTATTTTATATAGCCAATGTTCACATAGATTTACCCACATGTTAACCATATTCTTTGTTTCTCATTTCTTCCTGTCTTCATCTCAGAGCATTTTTCTTTTGCCTGAAATACATCCTTAAGAATTAATTGCCTTAGTGAGAGGTTGCTGGAGGCAAATTCTCTTTTTCATTCTTGAAAATGTTTTTATTTCACTTTCATTCATGAAGTATAATGGATGAATATCGAACAGCAATTTGGGAATTACTTTCTTCGCACATTTCTTGTATTACCCACTGTCTCTGACTTCCATTGTGGCTGTTGATAAGTCAGCTGTCAGCCTCACTGCTTTGAGCCAGAGAGAACTCTGTTCTGTGCTGTCAGAATTCCTTTGGGATGGAAGGAGTTGTACTCTCAGATGCTGAGAGTGCTACCAGCTGACAACCATGGCTATCAATCTTACTGGAAGTTGCTCTCAACTCCATAGACCCACCCCAACCAAGTTCATGTCTTATTTTTGAAGACTGTTGGTATCTAAATACCCCTCTGACCCATAAACCAGATGGCATGAAAGGTGCCAACTTTGACTGAGGGCCAGCATAGGAAATGGCTGTGATGCAAGTGGTCTTGCCATTTGGGCCATTTGACTCAGCAGACCCTAAGTTATTAGATGTTTCAAAGTTAAAGAAAGGTGCAGAGTGGAGGTTAAGGCAAGTCAAAATAGGAGAATCACCTTTAGAATTCTGAAACAAGGCAATGCCATCTGAAGCACACACCTTTCCAAAACCTGCTTAAGTGTGCTACTTGGCCCTGGTAAAGACTAAGTACATGACCATGAAGCACAAAGCAACCATGAGTCAAATTTCCTATTAGGAGCTGGGTTCTGCCCAACATACCAAATTGAGCAGGCCCAGAAGAAACTGATCATAGCTGGAAGGAAAATATTGGGATCAAAGCCAAGACATAGACAGAGACACAAGGAGGTGGACCCGTGTCACCCATCATGATCTCATTTGTGCCTCTTCCAGTGACAAGCTTGGTTCATGGATGGCCTATCTCATGACCTTGAATGTGGGTCAGTATATAAGAATAGCTGAAAATGGACTTGGGCCACACTGCATCCCCATCCAGTGATGGTCTGGAAGGTAAGGTCTGTGAGGTAAAACCTCCCCAGTGGGCAGATCTTTAGGCAACATATCTGATCTTCTTTATGTGGAAAGAGAAGTGTCCTAATATTAAATGTTCATGGATTCAACAAATAGCTTAGCTGGTTAGTCATAGGCCTGGAAGAAAAAAATATTAGAAGATCAGAGAAAAGAAGGCCTGGAATAGACATATGTGGATAGACTTTGGGGCTTGAAGAGAGAAGATCTTTGCATTTGCATTACATGTTATCACAGTCATAGAGTATCATCAAAGGAAGAGGCACTAAACAATCAGATAGAGAGAATGACTTGGCCAGGTGATGTCGACCAGCCTTTGTCATCTGCTTTCCCAGGGCTGGCAAAATGGGTTTGTAAATGTAGAACCATGGTGGCAGAGAAAGAGGCTATATGTGGGCCCACAATCATGGGTTTCTACCTACTAATGTCCAGCCTTCCAGCAGCACTGACTAATGCTGATCCCCTTATACAGGAACATCTCTCAAGGACACCAACAATCCACTTAGCACTAGAATTTGCCTTCATTGGATCTTTTCTATCCTAGAAGGAACACAGATTCATTTTGACTTGACCACATATATTCCAGGTGTGAGTTTGACTTCTTATCCACAGGGTCTTAAACAGACTATTATTTGCGGGCTTACAAAGTTCAAGCCACCCAAATGGGATTCCCACACAGCATTACATCAGATCAAGGAGTCCATTTTATGACAAATACCATGGCATGATGGGCAAATAATATGAGTTCTACTGGCTACAGGCCTGAGAGAGTGATACAAATGCTAAGTGGTCCAGAGGATTGGAGGAGGCCTAGGGTCTGAGAAAAAAAGGTTCAAGGGGTCCACATCTTGTTACCATAGGGCATGGGCAAGGATGTGGATGTCAACAGAAAATTCTAGTACATTCCCAAAGGCTTGGCTAGTGCAGTTCAGACAGGTATAGCAATGACAAGGTTCATGTCAAAAGACCAAGCAGAGGTAGTGAGGACCTGAGAAGAATGTGTAGACCAACCACACCTCCCCGATGTCATGATGTTTGTACCTCCCTGGGCTGGAGGGAAGCAGTGGGGAGAGCCAGGCCCAGAACAACTCTAGTGGGTGGTTTGACCTTTGAATTAATGAGTTTAAATCCCGAGTGGAATTAACCAGTTTTAATTACTTGTTACTATTTAAACCAGAAGAGACCATATTACTGTTCAGTGGCAAGATTAGGAAGTTTTCAACATCAGAAAAAATGGGGGCACCAAAGCTGAGTTCAGTAATAGAAAAGGTAAAGTTACATTTCCACACAGCTAAGCTGTGACTATTTCAAAACACTACACATGTAATCTTATATGCAGGTGCCCTGACAACAACTTTCAGAACTTCCTGGAACCCAACTCAAAATTAGCCATCATGATCCATTCTCATCCCTGCAGGAGGGAGAATTTAATCAAGAAGGAGGAGATAAATTCATCTCATTTTAAAAATATGAAGCAATTTTGTGCACAACCATCCAAATGTCATTTAATGATTCACTTACAGTCACAGACACCTTTACAAAACACTCTTTTTTTTACATTTTAAAATTTTTATTGAAATATAGTTGTTTTACAGTGTTGTATTAGTTTTAGGTGTACAGCAAAGTGATTCAGTTATATATATATATATATTCTTTTATATTTATATATATAAATATATTCTTGTTTTACATTCTCTTCCATTACAGGTTATTACAAGATATTGAGTATATTTCCCTGTGCTGTACAGTAGGTCCTTGTTGGTTATCTATTTTATATATAGTAGTGTGTGTATTTTAATCCCAAACTCCTAATTTATCCCCCTCCCCGCCTCCAAAACACTCTTAAAATTCTCCAAAACTCATCCTCATACATTACTGGCGGGATTGTAAGGTTGTTCAACAATTATGGAAGTTGGTTTCATGCTTCTTCAATAAGTTAAACATAGAATTACCATATGATCCAGCAATACCACTCCTAGGGTTACTCCAAAGAATTGAAAACAAATATGCAAACAAAAGCTTAGCACAAATACCATAGCAGCACCACTCACAACAGCCTAAAGCTGGAAACAACCTAAATACCCATCAAAAGAAGAATGGGTAAATAAAATGTGGTGTACCCATGCAGTGGAATATTATTCAGCCACAAAAAGGAATGTAGCATTGATACATACTACAACGCATATGAAGCTTGAAAACATGCTAAGTGAAAGAATCCAGACACAAAAGGCCACACATTGTATATTCCATTTATTTGAAATATCAAGAATAGGCAAATGCACAGACAGAAAGTAGATTTGTGGTTTCTAGGGGGAAAAGGGGAGTGACTCCTAATGAGTGTGGAGTTTCTTTTAGCAGGATGAAAATGTTCTGGAACTAGATAGTGGTGATGGTCTCACATATCATGGCTGCACTTAAAGCCCTGAATTGTACACTTTAAAATGATCAAACTGGTATATTTTATGTTATGTGTATTTTACCACAATAAAAAAAAAGTTCTCCAAAACTCAATTACCAGGTACTTTCCTTGTTCCCCCAAAACACTTTTAGATCTCAAGGAAAGTTTCCTGCAGTTCTAAATAAAGTGGGTCATCAGTTTTTCCTTGCGGGAGACAACCCAAGACTCTGATTGCAATGAATAAAGTCGTTCAGCTGTTTTACAAGGAAAACACCTGGCACCAAATCCTGGGCTCTTTAAAGAACTGCTAGCTAAGCCTCTTCCCCAGGGGAAATTCTGGAGAAGCACTATGAGTCTGAGCTTGCCAGGTTCGTGGGGACCACACCCAGCAGTTCATAAGTTGTTCCGAACTCTGCATGCCCCATCTTAATAACTAGTTCTCTTCCCAGTTTGTAGGTTCCCATAATCATGTGGCTACTCAAATGAGAACAGCGAAAACCACGAACAATTTGGAGACGAGACAGAGTCCAGAAAAGGAAGGAAAGTCATGAAAATATAAATTTAGCGTGAGGTGTTCCATGAACACAAGGCAGAGACCTAGAATTAGGCCTTGTCCTAAATTTCGAAATTGACAAAAGAGTGGCTTCTCTGAAAGCAGAACCATTTGGGTAAGGAAATCTCTCAAGGAGGCATCTGCATGAGCAAAAGGGAATTGATTAAAGAATTCAAAACTTTTGGAATTCAAAACAAAAGACTCTTTGGTCCATCTGGTGACAACTGGTCTGAGCAATGTGCCATAACGTTAATCTGAGAACCAACCTGCAGGTAGCAAGAGAAACATAGCTTCCTATACCCTCAGAATGCTAGTTACAAATGCTAGCTTTTAATTTAGAACAAGGGCAGCAGTCAGCAGGAAAAAAAATATGAGTATGAAGAGGTAGGCAGGAGCCAGATAATGTAAAATCTTGAAGTCTGGGATTTCTTCTAAGCTCAATTAAAAGACACTGCAGAGTTTTAAACAGAAAAATTGGCATCATATAATTTACATTAATAAAACATTGTTCTCTCTGGTTGTGTGGAGCATGGATGGATTGCCAGGAGCAAGAATAGTTGCCAGGACAAAAGCTAGATGATGGTGGCTTGGACAAAGTGGGTAACAGTGGAGATCTAGAAAAGTGGATGGATTCAGAACATATTTAGGAGTAGAATCTACAGGACTTGTTGATGGAATAGAATGTGTGGAAGGGGAGCAGAAAGGGAGGAGTCAAGGATGACTTCCAGATCAAGAGGAAGCCTGTAGCATCTGGACTTTTTGTTGCAATAAGCAAAGCTGGTATTCACCCTGTAGGAAATCTAGTATACATTTGCCCCTTCACTCCTACAAGATTGTGCTATCCGGCCCAATTGAGTCAATGCTATATATTTTTTCTAAATCTTTGCCAACATGAGAAATGAAAATTGTGTCTCATTATGTTTTTTGAATTAACAGTGAAGAAGTAAAACACTTGTTTATATATTTGTTGGCCATTTGGGTTTCCTATAGTTGTCTGTTTTTCTATCCATCTTTTTCTTCTCTTTTCTTCTACCCATCTTTTCTTTACAGTTTATGAGACCTGACCACCAATCTCTCAGAAACCCTTTGTCCCCCCTTAGCTTTCTTGACTCTGTCCTCCTCTTACCTGCCTGACAATTCCTGCCCAATCTCCTTTGCTGCCTCTATTTCCTCAATACTCTTCCCTAGTCCCACTGCACCTTGCCGAGCTTCTATCCTCAGCCCTCCTCTCTTCTTTCTATAAGTGTCCCTAGATGATCTCTTCTATTCACATAATTCAGCTGTTTTCTCTACATTAATCATCCTAAAATCTCTATCTCCAACCATGACCTCTTTCCAGATGTTCAAAACAATGGTTCCAACTGTCTACTCTGCATTTTCATCTCTACGTGCAGCAGACACCTTCATTAAAACATGTCTAAAATTAAATTTCAGCCATCATTTCGACCAGCCAACTTCTCCTCATTTCTTATTTATCTGCATAGTACCAAACTGATCTAGATTTCTCAGATTATAACTTCCTTCGTTTATTTTTTCAACAGGTATTTATAGAGTATCTGCTATGTGCCAGGCACTGTGCTGGGCCCTAAATTTGTTGACTCCCTAATCTTTTTCTTTGTATTAACTCTATTACTAAATCTTGTGAATTTTTCCTTTGTGATAATCTCTCAAATGTATTACCTCGCTTTCATTCCTGTTGCCACCATCTTAATTCCTAGTCTCTCCAGCAGGTCTTTGGCATCTCATCATTGCCTCATCACATTCCTTACTCCTCACACCTGAGCAAGGTGAATCACCTTAGAACATAGCTCTGATCCTCTCACTTCCCCCCTTAGAAACCATCTTTGATGGGACATTTACAAGTAAAGAAAAATCCAACTCTTCAGCCAACAATAATGGCCTTCGAACCATATCTCCCACTAATCCTTGCTCTCCATCCAACTCTCCATGAACATTTGGTTTTCTTCCTTCTTTTTTTTTTTTTTTTTTCTTGAGGTACACGGGCCTCTCACTGTTGTGGCCTCTCCTGTTGCGGAGCACAGGCTCCGGATGCACAGGCGCAGTGGCCATGGCTCACGGGCCTAGCCGCTCCACGGCATGTGGGATCTTCCCGGACCGGGGCCCGAACCCATGTCCCCTGCATCGGCAGGCGGACTCTCAACCACTGTGCCACCGGGGAAGCTCTTTCTTCCTTCTTCTTGTATCTTATTACTTTATTTAATATATCATTTTTATTAAAATATAATTTATATACATTAAAATGTTTTCCTATATGCTTCTATTTACAGCAAATATCTATGAGATTAGTATTGTGAATTATTTTATTATTATCATTGCCACTGTTGAATATTTTGCTCTGAAAGACAATTTTTATACTTATGTAACTTCCAGGTTCTATACATATAGAGCATTGGTATTTCTTGCATTGTCAAACAAAATTCAGGCAAGAATGTATTAGTTTCATGTATCACCCTAACTTGAAAGAGGGTACACTATAGCAAAACAACAGTTCTAATAGGCAAAATGAAACGGAGAGAAAATAATGGTAAGAGTTTAAAGAACTGCTCAGATTTTTATTTATTTATTTATTTATTTATTTTTTGTAATTTATCTTGATTTTTATATTGGTGTATAGCATTTATTACAATGCTGGGTTTCTTTCTGCTCTACATCCATTTGATTCACTTACAGAGAGACATCTACATATTCTTTTTCAGATTCTTAACAGTCATGTATATTCTTTTCTGGTGATTACAGTGTGTTGAGTCGAGTTCTACGTGCTATGCAGTAGGCCCTTATCAATTACCTATTTTCTCTATGGAAGGGTATGCATGCTAATTTCAACCTCCTGGTATATGCCTCCCCCACTCCCACCTTTCCCCTTTGGTAGCCATAAGTTTGTTTTCTAAATCTGTGAGTCTCTGTTTTGTAGGTTAAGAACTGCTCAGATTTTTAATTTTAGTGGAACAATATAATGAAGCCCATTAAAAATCTCAACTTATTTCTGAAACTCAATTTATACCTCTCTCAATAGAGCCCCATTTATTCTCTGAAATCATATCTTTGTTTTTTGTTTTATAATAAATTTATTTATTTTTCTCTGCATTGGGTCTTCTTTGCTGCACGTTGGCTTTCTCAAGTTGCGGCAAGCGGGGGCTACTCTTTGTTGCAGTGTGCAGGCTTCTCGTTGTGGTGGCTTCTCTTTGTTGCAGAGCATGGGTCCTAAGTGTGCGGGCTTCAGTAGTTGTGGCATGCGGGCTCAGCAGTGTGGGTCACGGGCTCACTAGTTGTGGCACACAGGCTTAGTTCCTCCACGGAATGTGGGATCTTCCCAGACCAGGGCTCAAACCTGTGTCCCCTGCATTGGCAGGCAGATTCTTAACCACTGCGCCACCAGGGAAGTCCCATGTCTTTGTTTTAAAGACTGTGAATTATTCCAGTTACATCAGTATCTTAGAATTGTCTTTATTTTCACATAAAAAATATATTTGTATTTGTAGTATTTTTTGAATTTTATTTTTTTATACAGCAGGTTCTTATTAGTTATGTATTTTATACATATTAGTGTATATATGTCAATCGCAATCTCCCAATTCACCCCCCCCCCCACCACCACCACCACCCCACCACTTTCCCAACTTGTTGACCATATGTTTGTTCTCTACATCTGTGTTTCTATTTCTGGCTTGCAAACCGGTTCATCTGTACCATTTTTCTAGATTCCACATGTATGTGTTAATATATCATATTTGTTTTTCTCTTTCTGACTTACTTCACTCTGTATCACAGTCTCTAGGTCCATCCACGTATCTACAAATGACCCAGTTTCATTCCTTTTTATGGCTGAGTAATATTCCATTGTATATATGTACCACATCTTCTTTATCTATTTGTTTGTCGATGGGCATTTAGGTTGCTTCCATGTCCTGGTTATTGTAAATAGTGCTGCAATGGACATTGGGGTGCATGTGTCTTTTTGAATAATGGTTTCCTCTGGGTATATGCCCAGTAGTGGGATTGCTGGGTCATATGGTAATTCTATTTTTAGTTTTTTAAGGAACCTCCATACTGTTCTCCATAGTGGCTGTATCAATTTACATTCCCACCAGCAGTGCAAGAAGGTTCCCTTTTCTCGACACCCTCTCCAGCATTTGTTGTTTATAGATTTTGTGATGATGCCTATTCTAACTGGCGTGAGGTGATACCTCATTGTAGTTTTGATTTGCATTTATCTAATAATTAGTGATGTTGAGCAGCTTTTCATGTGCCTCTTGGTGTGCGGGCCTCTCACTATCGCGGCCTCTCTTGTTGTGGAGCACAGGCTCCAGACGCGCAGGCTCAGTAATTGTGGCTCATGGGCCTAGTTGCTCCACAGCATGTGGGATCTTCCCAGACCAGGGCTCGAACCCATGTCCCCTGCATTGGCAGGCAGATTATCAACCACTGCGCCACCAGGGAAGCCCTATTTTTGTTTTTATTTCCATTACTCTAGGAGGTGGATCAAAAAAGATCTTGCTGTGATTTATGTCAAAGAGTGTTCTTCCTATGTTTCCCTCTAAGAGTTTTATAGTGTCAGTCTTACATTCAGGACTTTAATCCATTTTGAGGTTTTTTTTGTGTGTATGGTGTTAGGGAGTGTTCTAATTTCATTCTTTTACATGTATCTTTCCAGTTTCCCCAGAACCACTTATTGAAGAGACTGTCTTTTCTCCATTGTATAGCCTTGCCTCCTTTGTCATAGATTAGTTGACCATAGGTGCGTGGGTTTATCTGTGGGATTTCTATCCTGTTCCATTGATCTATATTTCTGTTTTTGTGCCAGTACCACATTGTCTTGATTACTGAAGCTTTGTAGTATAGTCTGAAGTCAGGGGGTCTGATTCTACGAGCTCCATTTTTTTCCCTCAAGATTGCTTTGGCTATTCGGGGTCTTTTGTGTCTCCATACAAATTTTAGGATTTTTTGTTCTAGTTCTGTAAAAAATGCCATTGGTAATTTGATAGGGGTTGCATTGAATCTGTAGATTTCTTTGGGTAGTATAGTCATTTTCACAATATTGATTCTTCCAATCCAAGAACATGGTATATCTCTCCATCCGTTGGTGTCATCCTTGAGTTCTTTCATCAGTGTCTTATAGTTTTCTGAGTACAGGTCTTTTACCTCCTTAGGTAGGTTTATTCCTAGGTATTTTCTTTTTGTTGCAATGGTGAATGAGATTATTTCCTTAATTTCTCATTCTGATCTTTCATTGTTAGTGTATAGGAATGCAAGAGATTTCTGTGCATTAATTTTGTATCCTGCAATTTTACCAAATTCATTGATGAGCTCTAGTAGTTTTCTGATGGCATCTTTAGGATTTTCTATGTATAGTATCATGTCATCTGCAAACAGTGACAGTTTTACACCTTCTTTTCCAATTGGTATTCCTTTTATTTCTTTTTCTTCTCTGATTGCCATGGCTAGGACTTCCAAAACTATGTTGAATAATAGTGGTGAGAGTGGACATCCTTGTCTTATTCCTGATCTCAGAGGAAATGCTTTCAGTTTTTCACCATTGAGAATGATGTTTGTTGTAGGTTTGTCATATATGGCCTTTATTATGTTGAGGTAGGTTCCCTCTATGCCCACTTTCTGGAGAGTTTTTATCATAAATGGGTGTTGAATTTTGTCAAAAGCTTTTTCTGCATCTATTGAGATGATCGTATCATTTTTATTATTCGATTTGTTAATACGGTGTATCACACTGATTGATTTGCATATACTGAAGAATCCTTGCATCCCTGTATAAATCCCACTTGATCATGGTGTATGATCCTTTTAATGTGCTGTTGGATTCTGTTTGCTAGTATTTTGTTGAGGATTTTTGCATCTATATTCATCAGTGATATTGCTCTGTAATTTTTTTTTTTTTGTAGTATCTTTGTTTGGTTTTGGTATCAGGGTGATGGTGGCCTCATAGAATGAATTTGGGAGTGTTCCTTCCTCTGCAATTTTTTGGAAGAGTTTGACAAGGATAGGTGTTAGCTCTTTAAATGTTTGATAGAATTCACCTGTGAAGCCATCTGGTCCTAGACTTCTGTTTGTTGGAAGGTTTTTAATCACAGTTCCAACTTCATTACTTGTGATTGGTCTATTCACATATTCTATTTCTTCCTAGTTTAGTTGTGGAAGGTTATACCTTTCTGCAAATTTGTCCATTTCTTCCAAGCTGTCCATTTTATGGCATAGAGTTGCTTGTAGCAGTCTCTTATGATGCTTTGTATTTCTCCTTTTTCATTTCTAATTTTATTGATTTGAGTCCTCTCTCTCTTTTTCTTGATGAATCTGGCTAAAGGTTTATCAATCTTGTTTATCTTCTCAAAGAACCAGCTTTTAGTTTTATTGATCTTTGCTATTGTTTCCTTTGTTTCTATTACATTAATTTTGCTCTGATCTTTATGATTTCTTTCCTTCTACTAATTTCAGGTTTTGTTTGTTCTTCTTTCTCTAGTTCCTTTAGGTGTAAGGTTAGATTGTTTATGTGAGATTTTTCTTGTTTCTTGAAGTAGGATTGTATTGCTATAAACTTCCCTCTTAGAACTGCTTTTGCTGCATCCCATTTGTTTTGGGTCATCGTGTTTTCATTGTCATTTGTCTCTAGGTATTTTTGGATTTCCTCTTTGATTTCTTCAGTGATCTCTTGGTTATTTAGTAACGTATTGTTTAGCCCCCATGTGTGTGTGTTTTTTACGGTTTTTTCCCCCTGTAATTTATTTCTAATCTCATAGCATTGTGGCCAGAAAAGATGCTTGATGTGATTTTAATTTTCTTAAATTTACTGAGGCTTGTAGTAAGATATTTTTAAATGGCTAAGTAAATATAATTTAAGAATGGCTGCTGCTTTATTGCCATATTACATTTATTTTAAAATACATAAAGTACTTAGAAGAATAAAGGGATTACTATCCTTTTATTGTTGTTGCCATCACTGCTGGTGATAAGATTCTGTAGAAACACTGGAATGAGCAGAAGCCCATCATTAATACTCTTGATGTGATTTCACAGCCCTCGGACACCTGCCTGGTAGGTCCATCTTCCTCCCCAAGACTATGTGTGTCCTTAATTTGAAGCCTATCCCGATGTTAACAGGAAGAGGCAGACTTGAGTAACTGCAACATTCAGGAGCCAGGGTGTGTCATCCAAAGCAGACCTGTTTGTCCTTTTCCAGGGAAGATTTTAAATAATCAAAAATTTTGTCTCTCTAGTCCTCTCTTTCTCAGGACAAAATTCCCGCTTTCTTTAACTAGTCCTTGTCTAACAATATTTCTAGAAATAATACCTCCTGGCTTCTCACTTATACACAGTGTTAACTTAATTTGTAAAGCAAAATTTACCTTGCCTTTTCTTTACTTTCCATTAATGTGTATTCTTTCTATAAAAATTAGTTTAATTTACATAGCTATTGTTTCAGGAACCAAAAAATTGAGCATTTATTCCCCCAAAACTCTTTATTCTCAATATTTTTAATATAAGCCTTTTAATATATGTTTGTTATTCCTAGTAAACAATGAAGAAAATTTTATTTCATGTATATAAACAAAAGAAAATTTTAAAAATTAGGATAGGATGCATTTTCAAGAGCATCATTTTATAAATAAAGAACACCCAAGTAATGGATTGCAATGTAATTCCTTTTTATACAATATAGGCTCATTATTGAGATACTCCACAATTTATACTTTTATTATAAAAAGTATAAATGATTCTGTGCTACTGTTAATGAAAAAAATCACATTATTTTTCTGAAACCAAAGTAATTCCAACTTTTGAGTAGAATACCTCTGTAGATATCCTTCTGTACCTTTAGTTATTTATTTGTTCAAAGTAACTTTTAATGATTAAAGATATATACTCTGAATATGTATACATATTCCGTCAGTGGAAATAAATATATCTTCCACATTGTTTAATGTCTTCTATCACATTACTAGTGAATTTAGGGGGCTGGTGGGAGAGGAGAGATGGGGGTATAAGTGATAATTCTATAAGTATTTCTTTTTTTTTTTTTTTTTTTTTTGTGGTATGCGGGCCTCACACTGTTGTGGCCTCTCCCGTTGCGGAGCACAGGCTCCGGACGCGCAGGCTCAGCGGCCATGGCTCACGGGCCCAGCCGCTCCGCGGCATGTGGGATCCTCCCAAACCGGGGCGCAAACCCGGTTCCCCTGCATCAGCAGGCGGACGCGCAACCACTGCGCCACCAGGGAAGCCCTATAAGTATTTCTTAATAGCATAAATATGGAAAAGGGTTTAGAATCTTCATCTGCTGAAATTCATATGATTTTAAAGCACAAACCTGTGTCTGATGTCAGTTTCAATGCCTCTTTAAATATTTTATACATTTCACATCATGAGTTACAACAAAGAATGTTTTTAAAAAGTCATATAGAGCATGAAGTCACATGACTGAAACAGATAATTATTTATTAGTCTCATTGTCCATATATATAGTGTTCAATTTTTATTTTCTCTTAATGAGAAAGGGGGAAATCTCCCAGGAGCTGAATGAATCAGGTCAAAACTGGGGCCATGATGATTGACTCACCTATCTCTAGTTCAACATTCAGTTCATTATTTCAGTTAAACTATAATGAAAACCTTAATTCAGTCTAATATTTCATAGGACCAGATACTAGATATGTACTCAATCATGACATATTATTTTTTAGTCTATTTAATATATCTCTACCTCAACTTAATGTTATAGTTCCCAAGACCTCAGTGTGTCCTATTTCTGAATGCTGAAAATATCTTTAGCCTAATCTTGTATTTTTGCCTGAGTCAGACAATTTATTCTTAAGTATGACATGCTTCCCTCAAGTTATGAAGGAAAACATTTTCAAAAATAGGTGGAGCAAAAAAAACAAAGAAAAAAATCCCACAAGTCTCCAAGTAAGTCAAGGCTATGAATCTCCCAAATGATAAACTAGCTACCTGCTTGGGCATGCTAAGACCTAATTTTTATAATTCATCGTATAATTAGCCATGTTCAGTGATTTTCAGCACGATGTCAGACTATATGTCATGACAAGGATAGTTTAAAATTTAGTGAGGTTTCCTTCTAGAAAACAGTGTACCTTATAAGTTAAAGAGGATGATTTTATACAATAGTAATGAAGGCCAGACATGGAAAGGGCAATTTGCTACGCCAAGAGTAACCAAAACATGGCCTTTTTTTTCCAAGGAGGTTACAGTTCTGTGACGGTATGGGAACGAATATAAATCATTATGATACAAAGTGTGGACTACCTGGCAAATGCATTGTCGAAAGAGTGATTAATTTTGACTGGAGTAAGGGTTGAGAAAAGCTTCCCAGAAGGAAGTAACATTGAATTTGGCCTCAGAGGATCACGTAAGCAGAGAGAAAGGGGAAAAACCTTGAAGACTGGGATTGGTCATTTCAACAAAGATGCAGAGTCAGAAGAAAAGTAAGGCATATTTAGGGAGCAAAATTGTTTATTACAGGTAAAATACATGGTGACTCAGGGAGCATAAGGCCAGACATTAGGGTAGAAAGAGGGCTGAGATGTTGAAGGGCCCAAGGAACAGACAGAGGAATGTAAATCCTATTCTATACGCAATGCTCTAAGCAAGGAAGTAGCACGATCAGTTTAGGGTTTGGCAAAGGTAGTTCTAACGGCAGTGTCTACAAGCAATTAGAACAGAGATAGAGTAGAAGCAGGCAAAGCAGTGGAAAGTCAGTTGCAATTGTGTGGGAGAGAGGAAATGAGGTAAAGGGGGCTTGAAATGAAGAAGTGGCAATGAGAACAGAAGAGAGTAGGTGATTCAAGAGATTGGTAAAGTGTTACCAATAGAATTTGGTGACAGATGTCACAGGAGTGAGGGAGAGGTGGAGTCAAAGACAATCCTCAAGGTTCTTGCCCCACCGACTGGGTGGATAAAGATCAGACACATTTACGTCATTGTGACTTTGTAAAACCCTTCCTTCAGCCTGAACTATCCATTCCCCATTTACCACCTACAGATATTCCAGCCCTCTTTCAAAGCTTGGGGGACATTCCCTAGCTGCATAGCAGCTTCCCAAATTCCCTGTCCTATATACTCCACCAACACCCCAAATTCATCACATCTATACTTACACACGATATTATTTTTACTTCTGCTTTCTGTTATAAGTGATTACTTACATGTCTGCTTCCCCACGGACATATAAGTGCTTTGAGAAACCATGTTCCACTCACCTTTGTATTTGTCATAATACCCATTATGGTGATGTTCAACAAATAACCTCTATGGCTATTCCATTTGAGACATTTCTCAATACAGTAAGTACCCTACATATGAATCTTCAAGTTGCAAACTTTCAAAGATGCAATTGTGCACCTGGTTCCAGCAAGTAACCAGAATCTGTGCCATCAATGTCAGGTGTGAGTGAAATTGCAACTTGCCCTCCGTCTCCTATTGCAGATGATCCTTCAGCTCTGCCATCTCCCACCTCCTCCCCCTCCTCCAGCCAGTAACTCTTCTTGCCTGTTCACTAGATGCCAGCCCCCGTATGCCAGCTGTTGTACTGTACTACTGTGCTTTCCAAGGTACTGTACTGTAAGATTAAAAATATTTTTACTTTTGTACTTGTTTGTTTTTTATGTATTATTTGTATGAAAAGTATTATAAACCTATTACAGTACAGTACTATACAGCTGATTGTGTTAGTTGGGTACCTAGACTAACTTTGTTGGACTTAAACAAATAGGAATTACAAACGCGCTCTCGGAACGGAACTCGTTTGTATGTAGGGGACTTACTGTATTGTCCATGATCAAGATGATTCAAAGAGAGGCAATACTGAGCAATGATTCTCAAAGTGTGGTACATATTTTACTGGAGAAATAGGAAAATAATTTAGAATATGGAAAGATTTTTAATGGTTTCTATTTTATATTCCTAAAATAGAATAATACACAGATATTTTTAAAAGAATGAACTACATGTAAGCAACTAGGGTGAATCTCAAAAATATTGTATTGAAAAAATAAGCCAAACATGAAAGAATACATATGCTATGATTTCATTTCTGTGAAATTCACAAACAGGAAAAGTAAATCTATGTGGATAAGAATTATAACAGTAGTTGCCTATAGAAGTGGGATTTGACTAGGAGGGTGTGCAAGATAACTTTCTAAGGGGATGGAAAAATTCTATATTTTAGATTGAGGTATTGATTTTACAGGGTTTTTTTTCCCCAAAAGTGTTTGCATTGTACCCTTAAGATTGGTATGTTTCATTCTAAGTAAACATTTTCTCAAATAAGGAAAAAAACGTTCAGGGAAATTTGAATATCATCTCGGTATTAGTTGATACCGAGGAATTATTTTATTAATTTTATTAGAGTATGATTATAGCATTATGTAAGAACATGGTCATAATACTGAGAGATATTTACAGAAGTGTATGTGGGTGAAATGATACGATGTCTAGATTGCTTTAAAACAACGCAAATGTGTCAGAATATCGATAAGTAGGAATCTGGATGAGGAATATATGGGGATTCATTTTACTACTGAATCTAATTACGTATATATTTAAATTTTCAAAATACATTTTACAAGAACTATTTAGTGAAAAAATTAATTACCACATAGATAATAAACTCCGTTCTTGATCTACAACCATTTGTTGCCTCCAACTTGAAAATACATCTACAATCAATTCTTACCACCTCCACTGCTGCCTTCCTGAATGAAGCCACCTTCATCTCTCAGCAGAACTACTACAGTAACCTCCTAACCATCCTCTCTATGTCCGTAGTTTCCCCATGATGTCTATATTCTACTCTAAATTCAGAACCATCTTTTCAATAAACAAGCTATAATACTTGTTTATTCTACTACTTAAAATTCTCTAATTTCTCATCTCTTGCAATGTAAAATTCAAATTCCTTGCGTTTTGTTTTAAGAACCTCAGTGAACTTGTTTTCATGTGTCCTCTTTTATTTATTTATTATTTATTTTAATGTCTTTATTGGAGTAAAATTGCTTTACAATGGTGTGTTAGCTTCTGCTTTATAACAAAGTGAATCAGTTATACATATACATATGTTCCCATATCTCTTCCCTCTATCTCCCTCCCTCCCACCCTCCCTATCCAGTGGGATTGCTGGGTCATATGGTAGTTCTATTTGTAGTTTTTTAAAGAATCTCCATACTGTTCTCCATAGTGGCTGTACCAATTCACATTCACACCAGCAGTGCAAGAGTGTTCCCTTTTCTCCAGGCATTTTTTACAGAACTAGAAGAAAAAATTTCACAATTTGTATGGAAACACAAAAGACCCCGAATAGCCAAAGCAATCTTGAGAATGAAAAATGGAGCTGGAGGAATCAGGCTCCCTGACTTCAGATTATACTACAAGGCTACAGTAATCAAGACAGTATGGTACTGGCACAAAAACAGAAATATAGATCAATGGAACAGGATAGAAAGCCCAGAGATAAACCCACACACATATGGTCACCTTTTCTTTGATAAAGGAGGGAAGGATATACAGTGGAGAAAAGACAGCCTCTTCAATAAGTGGTGCTGGGAAAACTGGACAGGTACATGAAAGAGTATGAAATTAGAACACTCCCTAACACCACACACAAGAATAAACTCAAAATGGGTTAAAGACCTAAATGTAAGGCCAGACACTATCAAACTCTTAGAGGAAAACATAGGCAGAACACTCTATGACATAAATCACAGCAAGATCCTTTTTGACCCATCTCCTAGAGAAATGGAAATAAAAACATAAATAAACAAATGGGACCTAATGAAACTTAAAAGCTTTTGCACAGCAAAGGATACCATAAACAAGACCAAAAGACAACTCTCAGAATGGGAGAAAATATTTGCAAATGAAGCAACTGACAAAGGATTAATCTCCAAAATTTACAAGCAACTCATGCAGCTCAATAACAAAAAAACAAACAACCCAATCCAAAAATGGGCAGAAGACCTAAACAGACATTTCTCCAAAGAAGATATACAGATTGCCAACAAACACATGAAAGAATGCTCAAGATCATTAATCATTAGAGAAATGCAAATCAAAACTACAATGAGATATCATCTCACACCGGTCAGAATGGCCATCATGTGTCATCTTTTAACTTATCTCCTACATTCTCCCATTTCATTCACTCTGCTCCAGCCACAATGGCCTCCCTGTGGCACTCAAGAAAAATGGCAAGCATAAGTGTACCTCAAAGCCTTTGAATTTGTTCTTCCCTCTACACAGAAAACTCTTAGTCCAGGTGGCCACATGTCTCACTGCTTTACTCTCTGTTTAAATGTCCTGTGAGCAGAGAAACTTCCCTTGAGCACCTGTATGAAATAGCACCATCTCACCCACAC
This sequence comes from Physeter macrocephalus, assembly GCF_002837175.3. Taxonomy (NCBI): domain Eukaryota; kingdom Metazoa; phylum Chordata; class Mammalia; order Artiodactyla; family Physeteridae; genus Physeter; species Physeter macrocephalus. Next base: position 26,043,444 of record NC_041219.1, read on the forward strand.
TATGCATGCTCTGTTCCCTTTCACCTGCTCTGTTTTTCTTCCTATCTTTCATCACTATCAGACATGTTATATACTTTTTCGTTTGTCTCCTCTGACTAGAATGCAAGTTCCTTGGCAACAGGGTCATGGCTACTTTTGTTTACTGTGGAATCCCCAGCACCTAGGATACTGTATGGCACACAGCAGCTACTGAATACATATTCATTAGTGAAAGATGAGTCAATTGGATCATAGTATTACCTTTCATTTTGGATTTAGAAATTCAGCTTAGACCCATGAACAAAAGGAATTCTGTATTCCTCTCACCCTAAAATAGTGTTACCTACCCAGGGGCAGGATGCAGAAGCCATGACTAATTCATTCACCTATTGCATGGCAACAAGATTAGGATACAGAGTAGACAAGATCTCAAATTAAAGAAGGGCAGGCCCCACGGGACTCTCCATTGGGTCCAGTGGTCCTATAGGCATATGGTTCACTCCTCCCCAGGCAAAGGAGGAGTCAACCTGGGGGTGGGAAACTCCCGTATTATCTTCCTAATATAGTCAGGAGGGCCAGGTCCCTTTTTCTGAGCCAAGAGAGAAATACTGGGAAAGGGACAGAAAATTTCCTACCACAATGAAGATAATGGTTATGACTATAGTAATAAAGAAGATAATTATGGGCCTTTTTCCATCCCCATTTCCCTCCTAAACCTATCAGAAACTAATTAGATTGTGATTTGAAAACGTCTTGTTTAATGTTCATTTGTTTTGCAATCTTGCTTATTCTTTTTTTATGTGCTTGAATTATGGAATAATGCATTCTTTTATATCCCAAATAAGGTAAAATAAATGTATGCACTCATAAAAAAAAAAGAAAAAAACAAATTAGATTACAGGAGTCTTTTTTTTTCTTCTCCACCCACCACAGTTTCCATCATTGGTACTGTAAACCCAGGAACTCTGCCCACCCATACACAGATATGCAAAGAGAATTGGGTGCATTGTATTGAAGGAGATGATGATCCTGTCTAAGAATGATATGACTATATGTTAGGTAGGACAGTGATGGTTAGAATTTGTGGTAACCATACACTTGAGAATTTTCTAGAACGAAGCCTGATAAGCATTATAACTTACTAACTGTATAACCTTACACAAGTTACTTAACCTCTCTGTGATTCAGTGTCTTATCTGTAAAACAGATAATAATACCTCCTTCATAAAGTTGTTCTGAGGAATAAATAAGTTAATATATATATAAAACACATAGAGAAGAGCCTAGCACTTGTAAAGACTCTATATTACTTATCAATTTAAAGTTTTCTACAATCAACATTAAAAATGTTTTATGAGATTCCAGAAGATGTGATTGTATATTTCCTCAAGACAAATAATGGAATATTTGTAAAGGAGGAGACATAAGACAGTAGGTGGAATCAGATGCATAAGTTCTATCTGAAACTGAGCTATTTGGCAAAGATGACTTCATTCTGGCAATTTGTAAAAATAAAATAGAATAGAATAATGAAATATTAGGTGCTAGGATACCACTCACTACTCTAGAATTCTAGCCTAGGATTCATCCTATTCAACATTTACTGTTAATGATTTGGATAGAGACTAAGATGGCATGCATATCTAATCTGCCAGTACTACAAAGAATGGCAAGATAATGAATAGCTTTGATGGTCAACTGGAGAACAAAAAGAGTAGGAAAGCCTGGAATGTTGGACTAAAATCTAGCTATAATAAAAGATGAATGTAGAATGATATTTATAAAAATGTCAAATGATGTAAATAGCAAATTACCATACAGTGGTTAATCATTCATCCAGGCCCTTTGTTAGGAGATACAGATACCAAAAAATGAAAAATATTTTATCCCAGCTCCTCATAATATTCAGTCTAATTGAGAGAGAATCATAAAAAGCACAGTGATAGGCATATTCACACAAGCACAGAGAAGTAACATCTAACTCATCCAATGGAGAGTGAAGGGATAAAGGCAGGTGTCCCAGTGAAATAGGCTCTCAAGCTAAGGGGGGTTTTATTCCAGCCAGAGGACACAATCCGAGAGAGACACGCGAGTAAAAATTAGTATGGTGCATGCAGAAAATTTTAGGCACTAAAATGCAGTTCAGGAAATAGTGAGAGATGATCCTGGAGAAGCAGAGTGAGCCATAGAGACATTACATCATGTAAAGGAGTGGGGCTTCATCACAGAAGCATGAAGAGCTGAAGCAGAGATTCAACCAGGAAGCAGCAGGCTCAGACTTGCATTTCACATGATCAGTCAGGAAGCAATACGGAGGATGATTGTGACGGGTGAGGAAGGAGGGAAAGACGAAGGGGAGAAGACTGGAGGCCCAGACCCGGGTGAGAGGAGTCAAAGATTTTAATTAGTCCAGTGTTACTGTGGGCACTCCAGGCTTTAAGGGCCAGAAAGAAGAAGAAAAAATCCATAGAGAAACAGGAAAAGATAGTTAGAGGAATACAGGGAAAACTACAAGGGTCCTGCGTCATGGAAGCCATGGAAACAGAGTTACAAGAAGGAAACATGATTTACAGTATCCAATACCACATATAAGATAAGGACTTTAAAATGACCTCCAAATTTCACAGTCAGACCAATTGTTAGACTTAATAGGAACAATTTTGGTAGAGTGGTTGAGATGGAAGACAAGTTAAAGTATATTTTAAAAAATAAATGAGAGATGAGTAAGTGTAGCATGCACTTTCTTGGTAATAAAAGAAAGGAAAGAGGTAAGATAGTAGCTATAAGAGAGATTGTTTCATTTATAATGGAAGAGATTTGAAACAGTTTAGAAGTAAATGTGGCAAAGCCAGTAAAAGAGAAAAGAAGAAGAGAATAAAAAAAAGAGAATTAAGACAAGGTCCCAGGGAGAAAGAAAAGAATGAATTACATGGGCGGAGAGGTTAGTTTTGATTAAAAAAAAAAAAAAAGGAGAGAGTCAGCTTAACCTGTAGAAACTGGGAGGAAATGAGGGTAAGTTGTGGCTAAGTCGATGGATATATGGTAAGTGTAAGGTGACCAATTTTCTTAATGATATGCTATTGTTGTGACGGTAGTTACATAAGTTCTACATTTCTTCTTTTAAACTCCTATTACAGAATTCAGAAGTCCTAACTTGACAATATAATGTGAAAAATATCTTAGGAGCCAACAACATAACAGAAGCATTAGAAAAATAAATACAGTCCTAATATACATCCATAGAGATGGACATCCAGGTCACATTCCAATTATTATGTTCAATTTTCAAAGGCCACATTAAGAAAAGGCATTGTGAAATAAGGTCATGGTCAGGAGAAGAATATTAAGGACTATAACCCCATAAGCCCACTTAACAAAAAACACTTAGAGGACTTTTCACAATTTTAATATAATGTGTCTTGGAGAAGGTATTTTTGCATCGAGGTAATTTCTGGTGGTGAGCACACCGTAGGGTATACAGGAATAGAAATATAATGTTATACACATGAGACTTATATAATGTTATAAACCAGTATTGCTTCAATAAAAATAAATCTAAAATTTAAGAAAAGTAAAACAATTAAATGTGGTTGATATTGTTTACCCTAAGAAAGGAAAATTTAGAGATGAAGCTGTTGTAGAGAACAGAGAGTATATTTCCTCTCAAGTGCTCCATGAGGCAGAGTTTGGATGTGACAAAGAGGTAGGTTTTATTTTAACAGAAGGAAACACTCATTATTAAACACACAACTCTCCATCACGGAAAGTGTATAAGAGGTTTGATGACCAAAAAGCAGGGAGGTTGTAGCAGGGACCCCTGCAATGGGAAAAAGTTGGATATCTTCCACCTCTAAATTTCCCTAATTCTGTATTTAAACATCATGCACTCATCCTTGAGTGGTTATGGGATGAGCTATGGAGTGTGTCAGTCTTGGTATCCAATGGAACAGGAAGGCAGATAAAACTGGAATGTTTAAGGTTTACACTGTAGGATTTGGCACTGAATGTTACATTTGGTTTAACTGCATGAGCCACTAAAAAGGTAATTTACTGTTTGAGAGTAAAGAATACCAACCTGTAGTAATGATGTTTGAGAAGGATGACTGGAACCTTGTCAGGACCTGGAACTTTACAAACTGTAAAAAAAAAAAGCTCATGTGCATGAAGGTGGGGGAGCGTGTGGCAGGGGTCAGGGGAGGTATGTGCTGATGTGTAGAGATGGAGAGAGAGGGGTGAAGAAATAAGCACGTATCTAATCCAGCATCCAAACAACCAAGTTTACTACAGAGGAAAGGGTAAGGAAATGAAGTTGACGGGACATAAAAGGATCGTGGGCAGCCAGAAAAAAAGGTCATGAGCACAAAAATAGTATGGGAGAGGGGCTGAGTTGCCTGCAGATGTTTTCCATCACTCGATGAGATGATTAATTTCAGCCAACTGAAAACCACTGAGCCTAGCTTAAGTGAAAAAGAGAGAACTTATTGGGGATTTAAGGGTGTCCTAAGAAGCAGGACTTCAGGAAAGCACTAGGACCAGGAACTGGAGTAGGTCAAGAATTTGCATGTCTAATAAGTCCCCAGGTGATGCCCATGCTGCTGGTCCAGGGACCTCACTTTGAGATCCACTGCTTTAGAGCTTGTGAAGCATCTTTACAGATATTATCTTATTTAATCCTTACCATAACTCTGTGGAAGAGGCCTTACCATCCTCATTTTTCAGGAAAGGAAGCAAAGGAATAAAGAAATTTAACACCTAAGCTCTCACAGCTTCTAACCAGTGAAAAAGAGACAGGAATCTAGTTCTTATATTGCCAAGTTCCATCGTTTCTCCCTACCCCTTAGCTGTTTAATGGGGTTGATGGCCAATATCTACCAGAACTCGATGAAGATAAATAGTTAATGGCACATCACTCATCCCATCTGTTTAATAGTAACACAGCTAATGAAAATGTTGTTATACTCTTTAAGGATAAGAGCTGTTATATTTTTATACTGCTAAGAGTGGGATTCAAAACTGTTTCCTTGGGCTTCCCTGGTGGCGCAGTGGTTGCGAGTCCGCCTGCTGATGCAGGGGACGCGGGTTCGTGCCCCGGTCCGGGAAGATCCCACATGCCGCGGAGCGGCTGGGCCCGTGAGCCATGGCCGCTGGGCCTGCACGTCTGGAGCCTGTGCTCCGCGAAGGGAGAGGCCACAACAGTGAGAGGCCCGCGTACCGCAAAAAAAAAAAAAAAGATTGTATGCAAAACTGTTTCCTTATTAGTTTAGTGTGCTTTTATATCAGAATGCAAGTGCTACAAGCCTAAAGAGAGCACTGGGACAGCTACATTGATAGACTAATTAAATTCTCTGTAGTTATGCCGGCTTTTTTCTTTTCAGCAACTTTTTCCCTATACCCTGTAGCAGCAGCCATAATTACATTGAAACGTTATTAATATGGTGTCAATGGAAGTAATCAATAAATAATCAATCATAAGAATAGAAAAGAGTTTTATTTGAGCCAAACTGAAGACTATAGCCCAGCAGCCAGCTCCCAAGATTACTCTGAGAAACTGCTCCCAGGAAGACTGGTTTTCAGCACAGTCTTATATCCTGTCAGGACAAACATTAAAGTCAGGGATACATATCTTCAAGGTTTAAAAAAAAGCAAAACAAACGACCAGCATGTACACAGTGAGTCAGTATTGCCTTGGCACCTGGAAAGGGAGTCTCATCAAAGGAGTACCAGCATTGGTGTACCAGGAAGGGAGGCATTTAATCTTTATTTTTAATATGGACATTCTTTTTTTTTAAATTATTTATTTATTCTTGGCTGCACTGGGTCTTCATTGCTGCACGTGGGTTTTCTCTAGTTGCAGCAAGTGGGGGCTACTCTTTGTTCCAGTGCGTGGGCTTCTCATAGCGGTGACTTCTCTTGTTGTGGAGCATGGGCTCTAGGCATGCAGGCTTCAGCAGTTGTGGCACACAGGCTCAGTAGTTGTGGCATGTGGGCTCTAGAGCTTAGGCTCAGTAGTTTTGGCGCATGGGCTTAGTTGCTCTGCAGCATGTGGGATCTTCCCAGACCAGGGCTAGAACCCGTGTCCCCTGCATTGGCAGGCGGATTCTCAACCACCGCGCCACCAGGGAAGTCCAACATACACATTCTTTACTTCTGGTCAATGTGTCATTTTTTAGTAATTAAAGCAGATATACAAAGTATGTTTCATAGGCCACAAACATGCTGTTTTAGTTAGCATAAAATTCAAGTTAACTCATGTATAAGCCAAAATGACTTCCCCATTCCTCAATATGTGAACATTTCTTCTATCAGTTGCCACAGTGAAAGTAAGTTTCTGTGTGTAAGCTCCCTTTGCAAAACCAAATTTTTGATTCTGTTTCTTCATAAGTTTCAGCAAAGCATTATTAAAAAGTGGTCAAGATATCCAGGCTATTTTTCCAGAGTATTTACTTTCTAACTTAAGATCAGGCCTGATTTTTAGTAATCTGGTGTAAAACAATGCTGCATATTTGAACTGTATAACTACAAGATTTAAAAATAGCAAACATCATGGTTCTGGAAACTTGCAAATTGTTATTAAGGGGGTAGGGATGGGTAAGAAGAAGAGCTGAAAGAGGGGTCCTCAGACTTGAATTTCTAGAATGTCCAGTTTCAGCTTCAATTTTTTTAGTTTAAAAATCATTTAATGAAGGATAAAACTGTGCTATCAAGCAGCTTTCATATAAATAAATACAATTCTTTAAGGACACATAGAATGTAAATAATCATAAGAAACAACTAAAGCCAGTAAGTTCTGAGGAGTTTCTGGCCTATAAAAGTGGTGTTCATGAAGGCTGGTGCAAATTTTCATTCAACAAGCATTTATTTGGTACGTATCTTGCGTGAGGCACTATACCAGCATTGATGCAGCACACCACAGCAAGCAGGATCAAGGTCCAATCAAGGCCATGATAAAAACAGAGTATGCCGCCAGTCTCCTTAGGCTTGAGTCTGTACGGCCCATGGAACCTGGACTCCTACATGGCCCAAAGAGAATGGAAATTCCAAGCCCAGAATTGAGCAAACACCAGTGTGAGACTGTTATTTTCTCCAGGGCTCCAGAAAGGCACTTATGACACTGCCCTTACAAAAACTCTACAACGACTTAGGGCATGCATAGGATGCCCGTGCAGCACTGTCATGCCATATGTGCACACAGACAATAACCTACTGTGCCAAACTGGAAGAATATCAGAAGGAGAAACAACAGGAGAAATTACACCCAAGAAACTTCAGAACAGAGCAAACAGAATGCAGTCTTAAAACGAGTATGTTTAATTATTCAAGGAGATAAAGAAAGGAATAGAAAATAAGGTAAATAAGAGTAAATGATTATTTTTAAAAGAAAAAGATAGGCAGATTTTAAAGAACCAAATAGAAATTCTAGAAATAAAAATTAGACTAAGCATAGCTAAAGAGAGAATACATGAAAAATAGATCTGAGAAAATCGACCAAAATGCAGGTGAAATATTTAACTGAAAAACTAAGTGAAGGAAAAATATTGAGAAGAGACAGGAAGTATAGAATGAGAAGTTCTAATATATGTTTAATAGGAGTTCCAGAAGAAGATAATAGAGGAAATGGTGGAAAAGGATCTTTTGAGTGATGCTAACTTCAATATATCCATGAGCATCCAATTCAAAATGGTAGCCTAACATCAACATAATAAATAAAGATAAGTTCCTACCTCAGTGCATAATAGTGCAAGTGTAGAGCAGGAAGGATAAAGAAAGGATACTTCATCTGATCCTCAAAGCTACCAAAGAGAACAGATGGATGGCCAGCTGAGGAATGACAATCAGATGGACATCAGCTTTCTCACTGGCAACAACCACAGAGTCTCCCCGCAGCTACACATCATTTAGGAATGAAGGCAAAAATTGTGACTTTTCTCAAATGTACAAAATATAAACAACTTCACTCCTCACAGGCCCTCATGGAAGAACTACGAAAGGATACAGATAGGCAAGAAAGAAAAAGAACCCCAGGAGTAAAGGGACCAGAAGCGATTATGAGCAAATCAATCAATCTAAAGAAAACATGTTGACAATTAACAGTATACAAGTATTCATGACAACTGTATAAGAGAAGTTTCAATACTTTTCTGTAGTATAATTATCTTTAGTAGTTTTTTCAAAAAAAAAAAACAATAGCAGCAGTTAGTATTTACAGATGTTTGTTGTGTTCCAGGCACTGTATTAAGAGTTTTTATGGATTACCTCATTTATTCCTCACAACAATCTTGCAAGACATACCTACTTGTTATTCCCATTTTACAGATGTCAAAACCGAGGCATAGAGTAGTAATTTTTCCAAGGTCATGCAGATAACAAACAATGGAAATGGATTTGTGTTGACCTAGGAAGTCATTTAGCATTAAAGTGTCAAAACCCACTTTCCTCATCTATGAAATGAAGAGATGGATATTTGCTCTGACCACATTACAAGGATACATGAAGATGAAGTAATACTAATAAGTGTTCAAGTGCTTTAGAAATTGTAATGTATTTTACAATTTGAAATTATAATAAAAATAGAATGAAATATGTGTACCAAATTTTAAAAAGGGAATTTGGTCACAGAGTTAACAGATAGTAGCATTTTTAAATGATCCATTCAAAATATTTCTTTAATAGGGCTTCAGTCAGTAGATACAATTTGGAAATAGTAAAGCAGAAGTGTTTCACATATCTGTTTGCTTGTTTGCTTGCTTATTTCTAACGCATCCTGATCCAGAAAAGATCTTCAGGCAGCTAACAAAAGTATACAAAAAAATTTAATAGACAAGGATTCATCTCATTTTTTAATTTTAAAAATATAACTTAGATTTAATTTCTAAATATACACACACTTTGTGAAAGCAACTTGTTATTAATTTAAAATATAACTGCACTCTACATAACTTCTGTTACCACCCCCCATCCCAACACACACACATGAAACAAATTTAAGCAGCAGGAAGAGTTCATATTGCCTCTTTTAAAAAATGAAAATTGCTCATTTTCATACTGCTTTGGCATGGTTCAAGTTAATGATGTGCTTATGTGATATTAAAGTAGTAACTCCTGCAGTTCTAACAGCCTAATCGGGCCGCCGCCATCACAACAGTATAACTAAAGCATTGAATTTTACACAATTTCCATCAGTGAATGGGATCTGAGACTCATTGCATGTTAATCACTGCAGTTTGGTAGGTCCCTTATTTATTTTGGATAAGCATTTCATTGGCAAATAAAGAATTAAGTGAGAAAATGAGCCAGAATTTGATAGACACTGGTGAGTAGTCATTTCTTTTGGCTCCCATAACAGAGAATTTTTAAGCCTATAGAAAATGAGAACAGATGTGGATAATAACACAATTTGTTATTTATGAATGCAAGGTTTTTCTGAAGATTTAGGAATTATCGTGAGAACTATTCATTGAACCTCAAAAAAATAAATAAATATTAATATCAGGGCACAAATGTTTGCACTTTAATCTGAAACATGAAGACTATTTACCCATCATGCCTTTGAAAAATCCAGGCTGCCCTGAATACTTATGAACTGTGTGTCATCAGATGATTCAGAGAGCATCTCTGAACTACTTAGAATTCTCAAGCAGAGCAGTAAAAACACTTTCTCAGTAAAGGAAATCTTGTATATTGTTCTGTCTGTATTTTCCCTGGCTCTTATGACTTAGTAAAAAGAGGACTGAATATGGAATCAAGAAAACTGGGCTTCCATATTGGCCTTGCCACCTAATAGCCAATGTGATTTCAGATAAGTTCTTTAAAGTTGAAGTTACATTTTCCACATCTATAAAATGACTATAATGGCACCTGCTACAAAGGGTTATTTGAAGATAAAGTGAGAGTACAGTCTAATATCCAGTTAATTAAATCTGATTTAGAATTGAGGATATCCCACAAAAACTTTAATAATTAACCTTATTCACTTTGGGAATTCTGTTTTGACCTCTATGAAGCTGATGACATCTTTCTGATGGAAATGAAGTGACAGGTTAAAAAAATATATATTGTCTCCACTTTACCAGTTATGATAGCTATGATTGTATGGGACTGATTTGATATATATACATACATATGTGTGTGTGTGTGTGTGTGTGTGTGTGTGTGTATGCGCGTGTGTGTGTGTATATGCACCAAGCTATTATGGCATATTGATTCAATCTTTAATGAGTTCTGAGCAATGGTCACTAAACGTATTTAACTGTTAAAATGGATTGCATCACTCTATCACTTTTGTTATAAAGACTACTGTTTGGGCTCATTCTGAGAGAGACACCATGGACTATTGGTTTACTAAAATATTATCGGGCTGATACACTGTAGAAACATTAACAGAGCAGAAAGACTTGTCCAAGCATCTTGGCAATCATCTATTCCTATGCTCTACTGAGTCCAAGACATCCTAGGATGTGCTTGGGCAATCCTGGGAGGTGGTGAGAGGGGACGTCGAGAGATTGGCTCCTGCTCCACTTGCTAGGTTGAACCCCACCAGCTCTGCTTTTATCACTTTGAAACACTGACCTTTTGTCTAAGACTTCATTTACACAAAGGGTTGGGTTGCTATAAAAATGTTTAACTAGCTGATCTAGTCCAACTTGCTCATTTTAGAGATGAGGAAATTAAAAGCCAGAGAGATGACAGAAATCACCAAAGATCCCTTAAAAGTCAGTCCTCCAATCAGGACCAGATAAAAGGTGTCCAGACTCCCAATCCAGGTTATTTCCACCACATTGTTCTCTTGACGATAAGATTTATCCCTATCAACTACTGAATGTTGTGCTCCATGCTAGTTATTCTGCCTGTATTTACTAATGACTCCAGCAAAATCTCTAAATATTTTCACCATTTGAAGATGAGGCTCAAGAATGTCAATTTACCAAGCCTACATTAAAATCCAGTCTAACTCCCAATCTTATATGTATATTTGCCAAATTTCATTAAAGTTGAATGTTTCCTGTCAGCCACCAAAACAACACACTATTTATAATGCAACCCAGAGGGACAAATAAGTGAATGTTGGATATTTAATTGCCAAATTTTGGCTCTACTCTTTATGTGTACTTTATAAAAATTGAGGCACAATGCATATGGATGTAGAAAGGCTAAATGAAACCTTATTTGAGAATTGCACTTGTCTCTTTCTGGGCTGGGATTATCAAAATCACCTCTTATTTTATGTTGGTTCTTTATTTTATCAGAATAAGCATGTGACTTTTCCATTCCTTGATGTATCATAGATCATGCATTTGCACATATTAATTTCTTCCCTCATTCAAAAAGTCTGTTGCTCATATTACAAATCAAATTTGTACATGTGCTCATAGGAAGGAAATAATGCAAAGATGTTTTCCCTCTGGCATCATCATTTTTCTTTTTTTTTTTAACTTTTTATTTTATATTGTAGTATAGCTAATTAGCAATGTTGTGATAGTTTCAAGTGCACAGCAAAGCGACTCAGCCATACATATACATGTATCCATTACCCCCCAGACTCCCCTCCCCTCCAGGATGGCATTGTCATCTTCAAGTTTCATGTTTAAGACAGTTTTCTTTGCCTTCTGTATCCTCTAACACAGAAAAGTAATGTAGTTTCCAATGCAATTGTGATATAACTCTGTTTTTGTCCTATTTTATTTTTCTTCAAATGTGAGTCCACAATTAATTTGTAGAGAATGTAAAGGTAATGTTAGGGTGCATAGTCCTTTAAAATCTCTATGATATGAAACAATAGCAGATAGATCTAAAAAGAGACTGCAAAAGAAAAAGTGATCTATAAATGAAAATCAAATAAAAAGACAGAATGACAAAAATTTTATACTGAATAGAGTGATGTGACCAGAGAGAAGATGTTTCTCATCTAATTATTATTTATATTTCTTTTTTAAAGATATTTGGTAGTTGTCCTAGGGCTTAAAATATTACTCCTTACATTTTGTTTACGGTTTCCTTTGCTGTGCAAAAGCTTTTAAGTTTAATTAGGTCCCACTTGTTTATTTTTGTTTTTATTTTCATTACTCTAGGAGGTGGATCAAAAACAATCTTGCTGCAATTTATGTCAGACAGCATTCTGCCTATGTTTTCCTCTAAGAGTATTATAGTATCCAGTCTTACAGAATGGGAGAAAAGATTTGCAAACAAAACAACCGACAAGGGCTTAATCTCCAAAATATACAAACAGCTCATGCAGCTCAGAAGAAAAAAAAAAAAAAAAGAAAGAAAAAAACCCAATCAAAAAATGGGCAGAAGATTGAAATAGATATTTCTCCAAAGAAGACATACAGATGCCCAAGAGGCACATGAAGACATACAGGTGGCCAAGAGGCACATGCTCAACCTCACTAACTATCAGAGAAATGCAATCAAAACTTCAATGAGGTATCACCTCACACTGGTCAGAATGGCCATCATCAAAAAGTCTATGAACAATAAATGCTGGAGAGGGTGTGGATAAAAGAGAACCCTCCTACGCTGCTGGTGGGAATGTAAATTGGTACAGCCACTGTGGAGAATAGTATGGAGGTTCCTTAGAAAACTAAAAACAGAGCTACCATATAATCCAGCAATTCCACTCTTGGGCATATATTTGGACAAAAACCACAATTCAAAAAGATACATGTATTCCAAAGTTCATTGCAGCACTATTTACAATATCCGGGACATGGAAGCAACCTAAATGTCCTTTGATGGAGGAGTGGATAAAGAAGATGTGGGATATATATATATATATATATATACACAATGGAATATTACTCAGGCATAAAAAAAGAACAAAATAATGCCATTTGCAAAGACATGGATGGACCTAGAGATCGTCATACTGAGTGAAGTAAGTCAGACAGAAAAAGACAAATATCATATGATATTGTGTATATATGGAATCTAAAAAAAAAAAGGTACAAATGAAACTATTTACAAAACAGAAATAGAGTCACAGATGTAGCAAAAAAACTTATGGTTACCAAGGGGGAAAGGGAGAAGAGGGATAAACTGAGAGATTGGAATTGACATATACACACTACTATATATAAAATAGATAACTAATAAGAGCCTACTGTATAGAAGAGAGAACTCTACTCAATACTCTGTAATGGCCTATATGGGAATAGAATCTAAATAAGAGTGGATATATGTATATGTAAAAATGATTCACTTTGCTGTACAACAGTAACTAACACAACATTGTAAATCAACTATACTCCAATAAAAATTACTTTAAAAAATATTACTCTTTAATCAGAGTCTACTTTCAAATAATACTGTAACAATTTACTTGTAGTACAATCACCTTATAACAGTATGTTACCAATCTCTCCCTCTCATGCTTTGTGCAATTATTGTCACATATTTCACTTTCATAAACCCAGAATCAATTGCCACTATTTTTGCTTTAGACAAGTAATGATCTCTAAGTGATTAAAATAATGAAAAAAAGAATCCACCAGACAGCAGACAGCAGAAGCAAGAAGAACTATAATCCTGCAGCCTGTGGAACAAAAACCACATTCACAGAAAGATAGACAAGATGAAAAGGCAGAGGGCTATGTACCAGATGAAGGAACAAGATAAAACCCCAGAAAAACAACTAAATGAAGTGGGGATAGGCAACCTTCCAGAAAAAGAATTCAGAATAATGATAGTGAAGATGATCCAGGGCCTCTGAAAAAGAATGGAGGCAAAGATTGAGAAGATGCAAGAAATGTTTAACAGAGACCTAGAAGAATTAAAGAACAAACAAACAAAGATGAACAATACGATAACTAAAATGAAAAATACACTAGAAGGAATCAATAGCAGAATAACTGAGACAGAAGAATGAATAAGTGACCTGGAAGACAGAATGGTGGAATTCACTGCTGTGGAAAAAAATAAAGAAAAAAGAATGAAAAGAAATGAAGACAGCCTAAGAGACCTCTGGGACAATATTAAATGCAACAACATTGGCATTATAGGGGTCCCAGAAGGAGAAGAGAGAGAGAAAGGACACGAGAAAATATTTGAAGAGATTATAGTCAAAAACTTCCCTAACATGGGAAAGGAAACAGCCACCCAAGTCGAGGAAGCGCAGAGTCCCATATAGGATAAACCCAAGGAGAAACACGACAAGACACATAGTAATCAAATTGGCAAAAATTAAGGGCAAAGAAAAATTATTGAAAGCAGCAAGGGAAAAAAGACAAATAACATACAAGGGAACTCCCATAAGGTTAACAGCTGATTTCTCAGCAAAAATTCTACAAGCCCGAAGGGAGTGGCATGACATATTTAAAGTGATGAACAGGAAGAGCCTACAACCAAGATTAACAAACCTGAAACAATTAAGTAAATGGTAATAGGAACATACATATTGATAATTACCTTATTTGTAAATGGATTAAATGCTCCCACCAAAAGACACAGCCTGGCTGAATGGATACAAAAACAAGACCCATATATATGCTGTCTACAAGAGACCCACTTCAGACCTAGGGACACATACAGACTGAAAGTGAGGGGATGGAAAAAGGTATTCTGTGCAAATGGAAACCAAAAGAAAGCTGGAGTAGCAATACTCATGTCAGATAAAATAGACGTTAAAATAAAGAATGTTACAAGAGACAAGGAAGGACACTACATAATGATCAAGGGATCAATCCAAGAGGAAGAATAACTATAAATATATGTGCACCCAACATAGGAGCACCTCAATACATAAGGCAACTGCTAACAGCCATAAAAGAGGAAATCAGTAGTAACACAATAATAGTGGGGGACTTTAACACCTTACTTACCCCAATGAACAGATCATCCAAACAGAAAATTAATAAGGAAACACAAGCTTTAAATGACACAATAGACCAGATAGATTTAATTGATATTTATAGGACAATCCATCCAAAAACAGCAGATTACACTTTCTTCTAAAGTGCACATGGAACATTCTCCAGGACTGATCACATCTTGGGTCACACATCAAGCCTCAGTAAATTTAAGAAAACTGAAATCATATCAAGCATCTTTTCTGACCACAACGCTATAAGATTAGAAATCAATTACAGGGAAAAAAACGTAAAAAACACAAACACATGGAGGCTAAACAATACATGACTAAATAATCAAGAGATCACTGAAGAAATGAAAGAGGAAATCAAAAAATACCTAGTACTAAATAACCAAGAGATCACTGAAGAAATGAAAGAGGAAATCAAAAAATACCTAGAAACAAATGACAATGAAAGCACTATGATCCAAAACCTATGGGATGCAGCAAAAGCAGTTCTAAGAGGGAAGTTTATAGCAATATGATCCTACCTCAAGAAACAACAAACATCTCAAATAAACAATCTAACCTTACACCTAAAAGAACTAAAAAAAGAAGAACAAACAAAACCCAAATTAGTAGAAGAACTCATAAAGATCAGAGCAGAAATAAATGAAATAGAAACAAAGAAAACAATATCAAAGATCAATAAAACTAAAAACTGTTTCTTTGAGAAGATAAACAAAATTGATAAACCATTAGCCAGATGCATCAAGAAAAAGAGGAGGGACTCAAATCATTAAAATTAGAAATGAAAAAGGAGAAGTTACAACAGACACCACAGAAATACAAAGCATCATAAGAGACTACTACAAGCAACTCTATGCCAATAAGATAGACAACCTGGAAGAAATGGACAAATTCTTAGAAAGGTATAATCTTCCCAGATGGCAACAGGAAGAGATAGAAAATATGAACAGACCATTCACAAGTAATGAAATTGAAACTGTGATTTAAAACCTTCCAACAAACAAAAGTCCAGGACCAGATGGCTTCACAGGTGAATTCTATCAAACAGTAAGAGAACAGCTAACACCCACCCTTTTCAAACTCCTCCAAAAAATTAGAGGCAGGAACACTCCCAAACTCATTCTATGAGGCCACCATCACCCTGATACCAAAACAAGACAAAGATACTACAAAAAGAAAGAAAATTACAGACCAATATCACTGATGAATATAGATGCAAAAATCCTCAACAAAATACTAGCAAACAGAATCCAACAACACATTAAAAGGATCATACACCATGATCAA
>NC_041219.1:26059656-26065651 GCF_002837175.3 Physeter macrocephalus
AATCGAAGAATAAAAACGATAAGATCACATCAATAGATGCAGAAAAAGCTTTTGACAAAATTCAACACCCATTTATGATAAAAACTCTCCAGAAAGTGGGCATAGAGGGAACCTACCTCAAGATAATAAAGGCAATATATGACAAACCCACAGCAAAGATCATTCTCAATGGTGAAAAACTGAAAGCATTTCCTCTAAGATCAGGAATAAGACAAGGATGTCCACTCTCACCACTATTATTCAACATAGTTTTGGAAGTCCTAGCCTCGACAATCAGAGAAAAAGAAATAAAAGGAATACCAATTGGAAAAGAAGGTGTAAAACTGTCACAGTTTGCAGATGACATGGTACTATACATAGAAAATCCTAAAGATTCCATCAGAAAACTACTAAAGCTCATCAATGAATTTGGTAAAGTTGCAGGATACAAAATTAATGCACAGAAATCTCTTGCATTCCTATACACTAATGATGAAATATCTGAAAGAGAAATTAAGGAAATAATCCCATTTACCATTGCAACAAAAAGAGTAAAATACCTAGGAATAAACCTACCTAGGGAGACAAAAGACCTGTATGAGAAAAGTATGACACTGATTAAAGAAATTAAAGATGATACAAACAGATGGAGAGATATATCATGTTCTTGGATTGGAAGAATCAATATTGTGAAAATGACTATACTACCCAAAGCAATCTACAGATTCAATGCAATCCCTATCAAATTACCATGGCAGTTTTTACAGAACTAGAACCAAAAAATCTGAAAATTTGTATGGAGACACAAAAGACCCCAAATAGCCCAAGCAGTCTTGAGGGAAAAAAATGGAGCTGGAGGAATCAGGCTCCCGGACTTCAGACTATATTACAAAGCTACAGTAATCAAGACAATATGGTACTGTCACAAAGACAGAAATATAGATCAATGGAACAGGATAGAAAGCCCAGAGATAAACCCACACACCTATGGTCAACTAATCTATGACAAAGTAGGCAAGGATATATAATGGAGAAGAGACAGTCTCTTCAATAAGTGGTGCTGGGAGAACTTGACAGCTACATGTAAAAGAATGAAATTAGAACAGTCCCTAACACCATACACAAAAATAAACTGAAAATGGATTAAAGACCTAAATGTAAGACTGGACACTATAAAACTCTTAGAGGAAAATATGGGTAGAATATTCTTTGACATAAATCACAGCAAGCTCTTTTTTGACCCACCTCCTAGAGTAATGGAAATAAAAACAAGAATAAACAAATGGGACCTAATGAAACTTCAAAGCCTTTGCACAGCAAAGGAAACTATAAACAAGATGAAAAGACAGCCTCAGAATGGGAGAAAATATTTGCAAACGAATCAACGGACAAAGGATTAATCTCCAAAATATATAAACAGCTCATGAAGCTCAATATTTAAAAACCAAACAACCCAATCCAAAAATGGGCAGACCTAAATAGTCATTTCTCCAACGAAGACATACAGATGACCATACAGATGGCCAGGAAGCACATGAAAAGCTGCTCAACATCACTAATTATTAGAGAAATGCAAATCAAAACTACAATGAGGTATCACCTCACACCAATTAGAATGCGCATCATCAGAAAATCTACAAACAACAAATGCTGCAGAGGGTGTGAAGAAAAGGGAACCCTCTTGCACTGTTGGTGGGAATGTAAATTGGTACAGCCACTATGGAGAACAGTATAGAGGTTCCTTAAAAAACTAAAAATAGAATTACCATATGACCCAGCAATCCCACTACTGGGCATATATCCAGAGAAAACCATAATTC
Organism: Physeter macrocephalus; assembly: GCF_002837175.3. Taxonomy (NCBI): domain Eukaryota; kingdom Metazoa; phylum Chordata; class Mammalia; order Artiodactyla; family Physeteridae; genus Physeter; species Physeter macrocephalus. The sequence continues at coordinate 26,061,456 of NC_041219.1, forward strand.
AAAAAGATATGAACCCCATTGTTCATTGCAGCACTATTTACAATAGGACATGGAAGCAACCTAAATGCCCATCGACAGATGAATGGATAAAGAAGATGTGGTACATATATACAATGGAATATTCCTCAGTCATAAAAAGGAACGAAATTGGGTCATTTATAGATTCATTCATCACATGGATGAATCTAGAGACTGTCATACAGAGTGAAGTAACTCAGAAAGAGAAAAACAAATATCTTTTATTAACCCATATACGTGGAACCTAGAAAAATGGTACAGATGAACTGGTTTGCAGGGCAGAAATTGAGACACAGAAGGTGAGAGCAAACGTATGGACACCAAGGGGAAAAGTGGCGGGGGGGTGGGGGAGGATGAACTGGGAGATTAGGATTGATAGGTATACACTAATATGTATTAAATGGACAACTAATAAGGATCTGCTCTATAAAAAAATAAAAAAAATAAAATTCAAGAATAAAAGAGGAGGGCTTCCCTGGTGGTGCAGTGGTTGAGAGTCCGCCTGCCAAGGCAGGGGACACAGGTTCGTGCCCTGGTCCGGGAAGATCCCACATGCCACAGAGCGGCTGGGCCCATGAGCCATGGCCACTGAGCCTGCACGTCCAGAGCCTGTGCTCCACAATGGGAGAGGCCACAACAGTGAGAGGCCCGCATACTGCAAAAAAAAAAAAAAAAAAGAATAAAAGAGGAAAAGAAATAAAATAAAATAATTAAAAATACCATTTATTTTAACATTTATTTTCACAATGTTCATCATTCTTTATCTCTCTGAAGATATAAGTTTCTATGTGGTATCATAGTCCTTCTGAAGAACTTCCTTTAACTATTTTGTAATACAGTTATCCTGAGAATAAATTTAGTTTTTGTTTGTCTGAAAAAGTCCATAATTCTCCTTGGTTTTTTCAAGGATATTTTGCTGAGTAAAAATTTCGGATTGCTTTCTTTTTTTTTCCCCCAACACTTTAAAGATGTCACTTCAATTTCTTCTGGATTGAACAGTTTCTGATGAGGTCTGCTGTGATTCTTACTCTTCAAGTTTTTCTTCTTCCACCTCCTCTCCCTTTCTCCTAGAGTTCCCTAACACATGTGTTAGACCATTTGATATTGTCCCACAGCTCTTAGATGTCCTATTTTTTATTTTATTTTCTTACTCCTCTCTCTTTGTGTTTCACTTTAATTTCTATTGACCTATCTTCACTGATCTTTTCCTTATCTGTGTCTAGCCTACTGATAACCCCATAAAAGCAATCATCATCTCTGTTACCATGGTTTTCTCTATGATTTTCACTTGATTCCTTCTTATAGCTTCTATCTCTCTGAAGAAATTCCCCAGCTGTTTATGATTCTTACTCACCTTTTTTTCAGAGACTTTCACATAATTGTAGTAATTCTAAATTCCCTGTCTGATATTTCCAACACCTGAGTCATATCTGAGTTCTGAAGTTGCTTTGCCTCTTGACAAAGGTAGAGATTTTTTCTTGCTTTTTTTGTGTCTCATAATTTTTAGTTGAAAACTATACATTGTGTGTAGGACAGGAGTAACAGAGGTAAATATTATTTATACCTGAAAATGTGTAAGGCTCTTCCTCTGAATATAGATGGTCATTGAAGTTTTATTGCCAAAACTTGGAAGCAACCAAGAGATTCTTCAGTAGCTGGGTGGATAAATATAAACATTCCAGACAATGGAATATTATTCAAAGGTAAAAAGAAATGAGTTATAAAGCCATGAAAAGACATGAAGTAAACTTAAATCCATATTACTCAGTGAAAGAAGCCAATATGAAAAGGCTACATATTGTACGATGCCAACTATATGGCAAAACCATGGAAACAGTAAAAAGATCAGTGGTTGCCAGTGGTCCGGGGAGGGGGAAGGGTGAATAAGAAGAGCACCAAGGAATTTTAGGGCAGTGAAGTTATTCTGTATGTTATTATAATGGTAGACAGATGCCATTATACGTTGGTCCAAATGTATAGAATATCCAACACCAAGAGTGAACCCCAGTGTAAACTATGGACTTCGGGTGATGTAGGTTATTAGATGTGACAAGTTTAGGGCTCTGATCTGGGCTGTTGGTAGTAGGAGAGGCTGTGCGTGTGGGGGGAAGGGCTATATGGGAACTCTGTGTACTTTCCACTCAATTTTGCTGTGAAGCTAAAACTTCCCTGAAAAATAAAGTCTATTTAAAAGAAATAAAAATGTAACACCTAGGATCTGGGAGTCTACACAAACTTTATGACAGCCCTATATCTTCCTAAAATATGTTACAAAAATGGAAAACCAAATTTGAGGAGACCGATAATTACCTGAACAAAACCATGCCACTGGGAATATGTAAAATACACTTGGACAGTAGTAAGTAGGCAGTAAGTGGGGATGTCTCACCATCCCAGAATGTTGGAGACAACACTGGAAAAGCAGGAAAATTAGACCAGATGGGTGGAGTCACCAATCAGTTGTGGAAATCTCTAATATCAGCTAAGGAGCTCAAACTTAGAGGCCATGAGAAAGCAATAAAAATTCTGTGCAGGGGAGTGATATGGGGAAGCTTGTCCTTAACAAAATGTGTCTGCTGGCCTGTGTGAGACAGAATGAAGGTAAGAGAAACCAGAATCAAGGAAATGAAATATTACATTATTACAATAGCCTAGGACTAAGGGGGTCGAGGACTAAATTGGGATACTAGCAATGCAAATGGGGGAAGAAAAGGAACCATTTGGGAGACACTGTAGAGAAAGAATTTGTAAGACTGGTTGACTGATTTGATAAGAGTGATGAAGGAAAAAAATAAATCAAATATGCAAGGCTTCATGCTGGGATAATAGTGGTGCAATTTTCTCACCACTATCTTCAATCCCTCCCTTTCCAAGAGCTTTCTCCTCTGCCTTTAAGCTTGCCCATGCTTGAATTAGCATAAATGTTTGGAAAAGGTAAAAAATTTATCCTCAAAATGTTCTTGAGGTAAACCATTTCTGAAATATGAATCTGTTTGCCAGCCAAAACTCAATTTATATTCAAACTGTGGTTTAAACAATCTGTCCAAACATGACAGATGTTGGAATCAATCAGTTGCAAGTCTTTTTCTTTTTTTTTTTTGTCAGCTTCAATAAACAAAATCTTCTGAAATTATCTTCTGTCAAATACATTTACTAAATCCTTGCAATGCATATGGACTTCTATAAAGTTAATTGAAAATAAAACTCTTAGCCTTTAGGAGCTAAAAAGAAAGGTAATTTTTTAAGGGGGGCAGGGAAGACTTTAAAAGTTGGCAAGAGTAGACGAAAAACAAAGCAAAACAACTAAACAAAAACAAACAAACAAAAAAGCACCACACACACAAGAATTTTCTCTTGTAACTACCTCTCTAAAAATGTTTCCTAAGGTTCCAAAAAATTTTTAAGGTTCCAATCCTAAAATTATGTAGAACATTTTTATCAGATCCTGTAAGTTACATAGAAAAGCATGACTTTTGTATAACATTGTATTCTAATTCAGTAATTTGAAATATCTCCTTATTGGTTCATACTATCTCTAATATGCTAGAGTCTGCTGAAGGTAATACTGTATAAGTGAGATGAGTCTGAAACTATTCCTATAGTTTTCTGTGTACAGGACTTTTGCCTCCTTAGGTAGGTTTATTCCTAGGTATTTTATTCTTTTTGTTGCAATAGTAAATGGGATTGTTTCCTTAATTTCTATTTCTGATCTTTCATTGTTAGTGTATAGGAATATAAGAGATTTCTATGTATTAATTTAATATCCTGCAACTTTACTAAATTCACTGACGAGCTCTAGTAGTTTTCTGGTGGCATCTTTAGGATTTCCTATGTATAGTATCAGGTCATCTGCAAACAGTGACAGTTTTACTTCTTCTTTGCTAATTTGTATTCCTTTTATTTCTTTGTCTTCTCTGATTGCCATGGCTAGGACTTCCAAAACTATGTTGAATGACAGTGTCAAGAGTGGGCACCCTTGTCTTGTTCCTGATTTTAGAGGAAATGCTTTCATTTTTTCACCATTGAGAATAACGTTTGCTGTAGGTTTGTCACATATGGCCTTTATTATGTTGATATAGGTTCCCTCTATGCCCACTTTCTGGAGAGTTTTTATCATAAATTGGTGTTGAATTTTGTTGAAAGCTTCTTCTGCATCTATTGAGATGATCATATGGTGT
>NC_041219.1:26066032-26142398 GCF_002837175.3 Physeter macrocephalus
AGGGTGATGGTGGCCTCATAGTATGAGTTTGGGAGTGTTCCTTCCTCTGCAAATTTTTGGAAGAGTTTGACAGGGAAAGGTGTTAGCTCTTCTCTAAATGTTTGACAGAATTCACCTGTGAAGCCATCTGTCCTGGACTTTTGTTTGTTGGAAGCTTTTTAATCACAGTTTCAATTTTATTACTTGTGAATGGTCTGTTCATATTTTCTATTTCTTCCTGGTTCTGTCTTGGAAGTTTGTACCTTTCTAAGAATTTGTCCATTTTTTCCAGGTTGTCCATTTTATTGGCATGTTGCTTGTAGTAGTCTCTTACGATGCTTTGTACTTCTGCAGTGTCCATAGTAACTTCTCCTTTTTCATTTCTAATTTTATTGATTTGAGTCTTCTCCCTTTTTTTCTTGATGAGTGTGACTAAGGTTTATCCATTTTGTTTATCTTCTCAAAGAATCAGCTTTTAGTTTTACTGATCTTTGTTATTGTATTTTTTTGTTTGTTTCTATTTCATTTATTTCTTCTCTGATCTTTATGATGCAGAAAACTATAAGACACTGATGAAAGAAATCAAAGATGACACAAACAGATGGCGAGATATACCATGTTCTTGGATTGGAAGTATCAATACTGTGAAAATGATTCTACTACCCAAAGCAATCTACAGCTTCAATGCAATCCTTAGCAAATTAACAATGGCATTTTTCACAGAACTAGAACAAAAAATTTTACAATTTGTATGGAAACACAAAATACCTCAAATAGCAAAAGTAATCTTGAGGGAAAAAAAAAAAAAAAAAAAGAGGTGGAGGAATCAGGCTCCCAGACTTCAGACTATATACTACAGGGCTACAGTAATCAAGACAGTATGGTACTGGCACAAAAACAGAAATATAGATCAATGGAACAGGATAGAAAGCCCAAAATAAACTCATGCACCTATGGTCACCTAATCTATGACAAAGGCGACCAGAATATACAATGGAGCAAAGACAGCCTCTTCAATAAGTGGTGATGGGGAAACTGGACAGCTACGTGTAAAAGAATGAAATTAGAACACTCCCTAACACCATACACAAAAATAAACTCAAACTGGATTAAAGACCTCAATGTAAGGCCAGACACTATAAAACTCCTAGAGGAAAACATAGGAAGAACACTCTTTGACATAAATCACAGCAAGATCTTTTCTGACCCACCTCCTAGAGTAATGAGTATAAAAATAAATATAAACAAATGGGACCGAATGAAACTTAAAAGCTTTTGCACAGCAAAGAAAACCCTAAACAAGACAAAAGTACAACCCTCAGAATGGGAGAAAATATTTGCAAACAAAACAACTGACAGAGGATTAATCTCCAAAATATATAAGGAGCTCATGTAGCTCAATATCAAAAATACAAACAACCCAATCCAAAAATGGGTGAAACACCTAAATAGACTTTTCTCCAAAGAAGACATACAGATTGCCAACAAACACATGAAAAGATGCTCAACATCACTAATCGTATGGAGGTTCCTTAAAAAATTAAAAATAGAAATACCATATGACCCAGCAATCCCACTACTGGGCATATACCCAGAGAAAACCATAATTCAAAAAGATACATGTACCCCAAAGTTCATTGCAGCACTATTTACAATAGCCAGGACATGGAAGCAACCTAAACATCCATCGACAGAGGAATGGATAAAGAAGATGTGGCATATACATACAATGGAATATTACTCAGCCATAAAGAGGAATGAAATTGGGTCATTTGTAGAGACAGGGATGCACCTACAGACTGTCATACAGAGTAAAGTAAGTCAGAAAGAGAAAACATAAGTATCATATATTAACCCATATATGTGGAATCTGAGAAAATTGCGATAGACGATTTTATTTACAAAGCAGAAGTAGAGACACAGACATAGAGAACAAACATATGGATACCAAAGGGGAAAGGGGGGTTGGGATGAACTGGGAGATTGGTATTGACATATATACACTATTGATACTATGTATAAAATAGATAACTAATAAGAACCTACTGTATAGCACAGGGAACTCTACTGAATGCTCTGTGGTGACCTAAATGGGAAGGAAATCCAAAAAAGAGGGGATATATGTGTATGTATAGCTGATTCACTTTGCTGTACAGCAGAAACTAACACAACATAGTAAAGCAACTATACTCTGATAAAAATTTTTTTAAAACTATTCCTATAGATTACCATAAAAAATAAATATTTATTGATTCTCTCCTTGATAAAGATAATGAAAATAACAACAGGCTAAGTTCTATAAATACAAAAGGAAATGAGAGAGAAAACTCTGCCACAAAGCCACCTGGCCTGGCCTGCCTACTTACTCATCTATAAGCCAGGGATCTCAATAGAACCTAGTTTAAAGGGCTGTGGGGATTAAATAAAATAATATGTGCAAAGTACATAACATGGTGTCTAGCATATAATAAATATTCAGTAACTATTATCTAATATTATTATATTATCATATCCCTTTAGTTTATCTAATTATGTTTATTTTTATTAATATCTCTTCATGTTTACTACCTATTGGTATCTTAACATTTTAATTAAGATTTAGTATGTTCTTTTTGTTTTAAAATATTAACCCTCGGGGACTTCCCTGGCGGTCCAGTGGTTAAGACTTCGCCTTCCAATGCAGGGAGTGCAGTTTCGTTCCCTGCTCAGGGAGCTAAGATCCCACATGCCTCGTGGCCAAAAAACCAAAACATAAAACCGAAGCAATATTGTAACAAATTCAAAAAAGACTTTTAAAATGGTCCACATCAAAAAAATCTTTAAAAAAAACATATATATTAACCCTTGGTTATATTTACTACAAATGCACTCTCTTTTTTTTGTGTGTGATAATAACAGGACATTTTACATTTAACTCTTTAGTGTAGCTGGAATTGGGGGAAGGGAATAAAATGAGGACCAAAACTTAAGTTTTCATCAAACACTGTTTACAATACAAGCCTCACATATTGAATAATCTTTTTCTTCATCATTGATTTATATTACAGGCATGCCTCAGAAATATTGCAGGTTCGGTTCCAGAAAACTGCAATAAAGTGAATATCACAATGAAGGGAGTCACATGAACTTTTTGGTTTCCCAGTGCACATAAAAGTTATGTGTACACTGTACTGTAATCTATTAAGTGTGCAAAGCATTATGTCTAAAAATACAATGTACATACCTCAAATTTTTATAAATTTATTTTATTTATTTATTTATTTTTGGCTATGTTGGGTCTTCGTTGCTGGGCGTGGGCTTCCTCTAGTTGCGGCGAGCGGGGGCTACTCTCCGTTTCGGTGTGCATGCTTCTCATTGCGGTGGCTTCTCTTGTTGTGGAGCACGGGCTCTAGGCACGCGGGCTTCAGTAGTTGTGGCATGTGGGCTCTGTAGTTGTGGCTCGTGGGCTCTGTAGTTGTGGCTCGTGGGCTCTAGAGCTCAGGCTCAGTAGTAGTGGCACACGGGCTTAGTTGCTCCGCAGCATGTGGGATCTTCCTGGACCAGGGCTCGAACCCGTGTCCCCTGCACTGGCAGGCGGATTCTTAACCACTGCGCCACCAAGGAAGCCCCATACCTTAATTTTAAAATACTTTATTGCTAAAAACTGCTAACCATCATTCGAGCCTTCAGTGAATCACAGTAGACACATCAAAGATCACTGATCAGAGATCACCGTAACAAATATAATAACGATGAAAAAGCTTGAAATATTGCGAGAATTACCAAAATGTGACACAGAGACACAAAGTGAGCAAATCCTGTTGAAAAAATGGCGCCGATAGCCTGCTTGATTCAGGGTTGCCACAAACCTTCCATTTGTGAAAAAATGCAGTATCTTTGAAGTGCAATAAAGCAAAGCACAATAAAATGAGGAATGTCTGTATATGTTCAGCCCGGCTCATTGGCTTTAAAAGATCCAGCTGGTCAAACTTCAACTAAAAATCCATGTTTTGTCTCCCATTCTCCATTCTGAACCTGTTGGCTCTGGTCTGAGCACTTGGTCTAGTCCACGGCTTTTCACTTAGATTTCCTTCCCTCCCTACAACAAGCACCTAGATGTTTGACTTAGGTTGAACTTAGGTCTCTGACTTCACTTGGCTTCTGCTGACCCCTCTGTCCAACATCGCCTGTGGCAGTGACCAGATTTGATTATGGATGTGGCATGTTTCGGTAGGCTCTGAACTTTCACTTCTGTTCCCGGTCGTACTGAGCTCTTCAAAGCCACAGCTATGTTTGACAGCTTACTTTAAACTAGATCAGCAAATGTCCTCAGGGCCAAAGCAGTTATCTGCCCACCTCTCTAAAACCATAGCTCTTAAAATAATTCCTTACTATTCCATGTTAGAGCTTCAACACTTTTATGAAAGAGTTTTGTATTTTATCTAGTAATTTTAGTTGTTCTTGGCCTCCTCTTACTAGAAATGGACTTGTTCTGCATTACAATTTATCTTTTCAATTAAATGCATGTGTGCTGATTTCCTATCTAAGTTATATATTTCCTCAGTGCCAAATTATTCTTCGTACCTAATGCAGTGCTTAACCCACGGTCAACACTCAAGTAATATTTGACAATAATTATGAAGACAGAACTGACTTCATAATTCAGCCAAACAGAAGCTTCAGATTGCAGAAATGGCCAAATAATTATAAAATATCTGAAACACTGACTCTTAAAAATGATATTTCTTACCATAGAATACTTTGAAATAATTATGATTGTAACATGATTGGAAAAAAAGATAAAATCTAGAGTCTGTCTATAATATGTCTCTGTTTAGTCAATTAAAAATATTTTTGAGGCAAATGCAAAAGAAGTAAGTACAAACATGAAGGTCAGGGAGTAAGAAGGGGCACCATCATAAATATGTTTTTTCTATTCTCCAGCAAGAGTTTAGGAATAAATTGCTTTACACCTTTGATTTCATTAACAGTATGGAGGACTTAAAAAAAAAATAGTATTGAGGACTTGTTGTTCCAAATGTTTGTGAAACCCACATAATTATGTTTTATTTACTACAGGTCCTTCTCCACTTACAATGAGGTTATGTCCTGATAAGGCCACCCTATGTTGAAAATATCATAAGTCAAAATTACATTTAATACACCTCACCTACTGAACATCAGGGCTTAGCCTAGCCTACCTTAAATGCGCTCAGAACACTCACATGAGCCTTCAGTTGGGCAAAATCATCTAAAACAAAGTCTATTTTAGAATAAAGTGTTGAATATCTCATGTAATTTATTGGATATTGTATGGTTAAGTGAAACACAGATTGGTGTCTGGGCCCAGGATGGTTGTCAGGGTATCAGTTGTTCACCCTTGTGATCGTGGCGCTGACTGGGAGCTGTGGACTGTTCCTGCCCAGCATCACAAGAGAGCCTCATACCACATATTGCTAGGCAGGGGAAAGATAAAATTCAAAGTACCATTTCTACTGAATGCATAGTGCTTTCACATCATCTTAAAGTCAAAAAAAAAATCTTATGTTGAACCATCGTAAATCAGGGGAGCATAAGTCCACAGGGAAAAGTAAGGTTGTTTTGTTCATGACTATTCACAGTACTGAGTTCATTGCTTAGTACAAAGCAGGTGCTAAATAAACTTTTATTAAATGAATGAGTGGATGCAGTACATCCAGAGGCACAAGACCTGGTTCTGCCTCAGGGAATTTAAAACTTACACCGGGGGAAAGGGTGAGGGGCTCCCATTTGTTTAGCATTTTCCACATGCCGGTTTCCATGCATTAAATCATTTACTGGTTGCAAGGACCTCATGAGACGGCTACTATTACCATAATTTGTATGCACTTCTATCTGCTTTTCAAGATGAGGAAACTGAGTCTTACAGAAGATATGGAGCTTGCCCAGGGTCACATCATTTTTAAATGGAAAAGCCAGTATTTGTCTGAATTCAGTGTTCATACTCTCCCTTGTATTCCACAAAGTCTCTCTACGAGTGAAACAAAAGTGATAAAATACAACACATAATTAAATTTTAAAATGTCCAGGGGTGAGTATAAATGATTTAAAAATTCAAGAAATGAGAAGAGTGAAAATAAAATAGTCAGAACAGACTCATGGGGCCGTGGGGATTTGAGGTAACTCCTGAAGTCTCTTAAGAGTAGAGCAGAGATCACTTCAGGAAAAGCAATTTCAGAAGTCCCATCAGGACTCTTTAAAGTCAATAAATGTGTTTTTTTTAATGGTATTGTTTGATTAGCACTATAAATAATGTGGAGGCCAGAAATGGTTTACTCACAAGCCACATAACATAGCTTAGGCATTATATGGGCATGCGAAGAATGAGACTGATACAGTCTTGGCTTTTGCCCTACATATACTGAAAAAATAATTGAGTGGGAAATGCTTAGGATATTCACACAATACTTTACTAATCTAAATGATAATACTCAATATCTGAGTCCGTGTTATGCCTAGTGATGACTGCATAGAAAATCATGAAGAGCCAATAATACATTCTGATTTCTGCAAAGAGCTAATGTGGTAATTTCACCACTTGATGAGGAGGATGCTAATTGTCCAGTGCAAAATTGGCAATGACCTCTATGATGCTTTGAAATGACTGGCTCTCTAGATTCAGACAAAATGTAGACAGGGTATCTTACTAGTTAAGCATTTCATTTTTCAAAGCAATGCTTACTGGCATTATGCTGATTTGAGAAACCCCATTTGACTGTTAATGAAAACTTAATGGAGCTGACATAAGGAAGATGATCTTAAGCCTGCCTCACTCTAAATTGCTTTTTTTTGGTTGCCTTCTGGAAAATTGCTGGATCATTGAACACTGATGTCATGCCAGGGTATGGAAGAAGAACTGGTAAACAATATTGAGAAGGTGAAGGAGGTCCAGAATTCAGCCAGGCAGGTCTTAGGGTCATGTAAAAGATGAAGAAGTAGCAACCAGCAAATCAGAGCAAAGGCTACGAAATTAGTGATTTAGAAGTGATCAAGACAGACCTAATTTTGCTTCCCAATTCTGCTATTTAATAACTGTTAATTTGGGGAAGTTACATCACAAAGATAGATTATAAAAATAGTGTCTACTGCAAATACTTATTGTGAGGGTCAGACGGAAAAATTCAGGTAAAACACTTTGCATTGTGCTTGACACACAAAATTTCTCAAAAAAGAATGACAGCTTTCTCTAATCATTATTATCATCATCATCAACACTAACAGGAACAAACAAGACAAATGTATAGAAATTAAGATATGTGAAAGAAGGGAATTCGCCCGGCAGTCCACTGGTTAGGACTCAGTGTTTTCACTGCTGAGCATGCGGGTTCAGTCCCTGGTGGGGGAACTAAGATCCCACAAGCTGGGCGGTGCAGCCAGAAAACAAACAAACAAACAAACAAAAAGGTATGTGAAAGAAAAAGAAGGAATAACAAATTCTGGTACCACAAGACAGGCAAAGGTCAAAATTCTAGCACAGCTGTTCCTAGAATCACAAAATGTTGGAAGGGCATTTAGAGATCTTCGAGTCAAACATCTTCATCTTACAAATGAGCAGCCCAACACTAAGAAACATCTCAGCGGTACAACCACTTTTGAAAACATTTTGGCAGTGTTTTATAACATTCAACACGGACTTACCATGTTTATACGGACAACCTAGTAAGTCCATTCGTAACTATCTACCCAAGAGAAATAAAAACTTATGTTTACACAAAGACTTGCACGTAAATATTCACAGCAGCTTTATTCATAACAACCTAAATTGGAAACAATTAAATGTCCATCAACAGGAGAATAAATAAATAAATTTCATACAATAGAACACATTCAGCAATAAAAAAATGAACTACTGGTACACACAACAGCGTGGATGAATCTAAAAACATCATGCTGAGTAGAAGCAGTACAAAGGCGTAAATACTGCCTGATTCTATTTATCTGAAGTTCTAGAGAACACATACTAATCTCTAGAGATCCAAAGAATAGCATTAGTTGTCTGATGCCTTGCGGGGAGAGAGGTAGGAAGTGAGAATTTGACTGTGAAGGGGCACGAGGGAACTTTCTGGAGTGATGGAAAAATTTTATATATCTTTCATAAAATGTTTTATATCTTGATTGTGCTGGTGGTTACAAAGTGCATAAATTTGTCAACACTCATTAAAACTGTACGCTTAAAACGGGTATATTTTATTGTATGTTAATTATACCTGAATAAAGTTGATTTTAAACCAGAGCGAGAGAGACAAAGAAAGATGGCTTGATGCCTTACTCTTTTCAGGGGCAGAGCTAGGATTCCAAGCCAGGTCCTTGCTAGCTAGTTAGCTAAACTAGCACTTAGCTACTGCTCATTAGGCTGAGCTTTGCTCAGTAATCAGTGCATCTTGCTCTGCTGGCTCTTCTTCTGAGAGCTAGTCTGGTGAAATGGCATCAGTCTTGGCTTTGGCACAGAGATATGGTTTGGTGTCATGGCTTCCTAAAGCCATGGCCTTGGCCAGGTTGTTAGACCTCTCTGAGCTACCTTTTACTCATTTGTCAATTGGGGATAAAATTACTATCATAGAATTCCTATAAAGACAAAATAATATAGGTACTACCCGATGCATGACTGACTAAAGTTTTAAAATGAAAGCTATGAAATCTCTGGTCATGTCTATCTGTAAGTATGTACGTATGTATGAGACAAACCTACAGTCATTTTGGAAAAGGATCGGGGAATGGCCTTGGGCAAAACAGGCCTTGCAAGCTAAAGAACAAAGGTCCTGGGGGCCTGAGTCCCAGAGACCAAAAAAAAAGACAAAATAATATAATACAAAAAGTGACCAAAAAATGACAGGCACTCAATAAATTGCAGCCAGCCATGACTACTATTAATTTCTTAAAAAGAACATCCCAGACCTGAAGCTGTGCCACAAATAAATCTTGTCTTGTGAGGTTGAGAGAGAAAGCCTCCAGACTGCATGTATTCACTCATTCAACAAATAATACTCAGTGCCTATGATGTGCAAGGCTCTGTTCTAGACTCTTAGAATTCGACAAAGAACAAAAGAGGTACAAATCAATAAACCAATGTATGTATACGTCAGGTGGCAATCTGTGTCAGGAAGAAAAATAAGCCAAGTAAGAGGGAAAGAGAATGAATAGGGGTGATAGGAAGAGGCCATTTTATATGGGGTGCTTAGAAGTAGCGGATCTATTGACATAATAGTTGAACAGAAACTTGAAAACAAAGGAGAGAAGGAGTTATGCAGAAAAGTAGTTGGATGGGAAGTATTGCAGATGGAGGAAAGAGCAGGGAAGAAACTCTGAGACAGAAGTCTGCTTGGCCCGTTCTGGGATCAGCAAGAAGACCTGTGGGTCTGTGTGTGTTGCTTTCACAATTTAGAGCAATGCCAGCTATTTGGGCAGCATGTGATGACAAGTAATTTACCAACTGTTCAGAACATTGAACTCTACCTCTGCACTCTTTGTACTGGGATTTGCTCCATACACACAACTCTTCATATCAAATTCCTATTGTTATCGTCATGCTTAGCTTTGGTGCCAGGAGGAAGTAGTTACTTATCTATGTACGCTTTGTAAATAGTAACCATTCATTAAAATAAAATAAAAATTAGTAGATACTGGTCCCAATCAGTTGCCTCTTTGTCTAGGAGAGATGTGAATTCACACACTCAGCGTGAGTAGGAACAGCTGAACTCAAGGGCGCCATCCGTCATCATGGGAAATGATGTTCTCCATTCCCATCATGCACCTGGAAGCAGGGAAGACCCTGAAGACGGGCATGGAAGATGGAAGTGCACAGTTCCACCACTTCTCATTCTGATTTCCTCCTGTGTCTTAAGAATGAAAAGTGCAGAATCCAGAAACATGCTCTAAAATAATGCTTCCTTTATTTGCGGCATTCTTTGTTCATGAAGCTCCACAGAGTGGGGTGCAGGGAAACAAGCCCAGCACCAGCACTGGAGGAGCAGGTGAACATCAGGGCTGAAGTCAGCCAGGACACTGGGTTCCTTTAAAAGTGACGCTAAGACCCTGAACACAGACCTGATGGCAACCAGTGACTTCTCTCCTGGCTATTCCTAGTCATCCAAGGTTTCCTTCCAGGAGGAATCAACAGAGGAGGACAAAAGCCAGAGGTGCTTCCTTATCTTCTGCTATGAGCACGATCCACTTGAATGCTGAAATGCTCTCTGGCCACGTACTGGGACACAGTGGAATCCAACCCCTGGAATGAAGCCTCAGGGGTCATTCTGAGGAGCACCAAGCTAAAGCCAGGCAGATCATGGCCCAGGGTGGTTAAGAAGTGCAGGTAGGGTGCGAGCAGGCAAACCACAAGAGTCACTAGAAACAAATGTTGGCATCAGTGATAAATATAAGTAGAGTTAGGATCCATCAGCGACAAAATGAAGACCCAGGTGGAGATCCAAGGGAACAGTCCTCTTTAGTTCTCAGGGAAAGAATATTTTGGCAAGGATCCTTTTAAAAGGCTGAGAAAACTCTTTCTCAATTCTGTTGCTTTACATCTTAAAGTAACTATTCACAGCCGATCTCATTCACCTTGGTAATCTGCACCTAAACTCTGCTTTCATTAGCAAAGACAGTGAAAGCTGGTTGTGTTAACAAATGTTCTAAAGAAAAAATAATCGCAAAAGAGCGCAGTGAGAGACTCAGTTTTTCTGTGGGAAGATCTTGAGTGTTTAGTCAATTCAGCCCACTCGCACAGACTAAACATTAAATAAACTGATTGCAGTTTATTTGGCTATTGCTAAACCACAAAAGCACTGAGCTGAAAACCAAATTTAATTTTAGACAAGCATGAAGACAGGACACTGCTTAGTTTCCTGAATTCACTGAATGTTGCACAGAACTGTCCCACACGTGGGCCAACCAATGGTGACCATGGTGCTTCTTATATGTGTGGATAAAGTTCTAACAAAAGCTGCTGTTGAATCTATGTTGATTTGTATATAAAGTTATCAAAAACCAGAAAATTAAAAGGAAGGAGAAATGTTATAAAGCATGACCTAAGTTCAATGATATTGCATATAAATGATATTGGCAATACATAGAAAGCTCTGTATTTTAAAACTTTAATTCAAAATTGAAAATAAATGGTCAAAATAATATTGATGAATAACAATAGATACTGACTGGGTGTTTTACATTTTTATAAGTACTCCACATACCACTTTTCAAAAATAGCTTATATTTCTCAGTACACGACAGTTTCAAAGTGTTGTCAGGAAAGTTCACTCATTTAGTCCTCGTAAAAACCCTGAAAGATAAATATTATTATCATGCCAGCCATTTTCCTGAAGAAACCAAAACTTTGATATGGTAAATTATTTTCCCAACTTTCTACAGGCAAGCACCAATGGCACACCAAGATTGGTACAAAAAGATTTTTGATTCCAAAATCCTTTATAAGTTTCCCATTCTGCCTTTTCCAGTAAAACCTGAAAACAATTTGACACAAATAAAACTGATGAGTGAAGACTCTCTGCATATGCAAGGCATATTTCATGATCATAAATACTAAATATGACTTTTTTGTTTTGTGTGTGTGTGTGTATGAAAGAGAGAGAGAGAGGGAAAGAGAGGCAGCCCTCAGGGGAGGGAAAGAACTGTTTCATTTAGTCACTGTGCCTTTCTCTGCACTCCATCCCCTCAACACACACTCTTTTTTTGTTTTTAACCATTTTTGTATCTTAGAGTTACCCATTTCCCTTACCAAACTCTCCGAAGCTGGTTAGCTAGCATTTTCCAAAATCCGTAAAATGATAGCCCTCAATATTCAAGAGGTTTTGCTGATATCTATTCTAATACATAGGTCTCTGGTGTAAATTAAATGGTGCATTTTAAGACTGGTTCACCCAAGCAATGATAACTATGCAGTCTCACTGAACTTATTAATTTAATCAACGCTTCTGTTAATTTTAAATATATAATTTTTAAGGTATATCATACACATAGGACAACATGTGAGAAGATCTTGCTGTTATATATATAGTGGTAAGGTAAAACAGAATGCCATGTGGGGCAAAGATGGTAAGGAGGTTTCCATTACAATCCTACTCCAACTGATTGGTAGCTGCTGCCTGAAGCTGTGTTTTGTAAATTAATCTAAGGCCAAGGCCAGAACCCAAGAAAGGGAATACGGAGATTGATTAAGAATGTCTGTCATGGCGTCAGGAGTGGGGAGCTATACTTCTCATCCTGAAGGTATTCTATCTTGCCAGACTAAGAAATAAAATATTAAATGTCTGTCATTAAAAGGCAAATTCATAATTTACATGCCAGTCTATAAAGAGAATCACATACTTATTTCTAACTCCCTGAGGTTGACTTCTGGATGGACTCCAAGTGATGGTTTTAATCAATGGCACATTGGGTAATTTTAGAGCCTGAGAATAGCCCCAGTCTGGCATCTGACTGTGGGTACGTTTCAGTATGTGGGGCAATAAAGCAGAGATGCTGGAAAAGAGAAGAAGGAAGGGAAAAGAGTGTACTTCAAGACCGATCAGGATATTTAGAAGTGCGTTCGCTAAATATTGGCAACGTCTGATGTGGGTGCTGCCACATCAAAGTTCAACACATGTAGTCAGTCCAAGTGTTTAGCATGTCACTCTCCTTCCTACCTTCGGGCCCTGCTTTCAGCCCCTCGACTCTCTCCAATTCACTTGTGACCCTGTTTGAACCTACAGAGGCTCAGCATGAAGTTCATACATTAACAGTGAAATGCAAAACAGTTTAATTAAATAAAAATTGCAAATCACTCTCTTATTTTTCTCCTAGTGTCATTTCATTAGGTCTGTCTTTTCTGAAACTGCCTACATTTACAGAGTTAACCTTTAACTTTCCTATTGGTTTGGACAGAGAGTTGGTTCTTTGTTTGTAGTATCGTAACATCTAGAAGACAAAGAATATAAATGAAAAGCTGAATGAATATCCAAGCCCTCCCTTCCCTTCCAATTGCCAAGAAAATGCAAGAGCCTCTGTTTCTCCTTTATTTGCCATTCATAAATAAAAGCAGATCCCTTTTAGGAGTTGGTGTGAGGTGATAAAATCACTGAGGTGTCCCTGACTTAAGTCTCGAATGTGCTACCTTGACAAGTAAAGTACAGTTTCAGAACTCAATCCCCTTTTGATCATTTCAGCTTTCAAGATCTTTGGTGCTGGAGGTAGTTACAGGAATATTCAGTAGACAGATACAATCATTCCTGTTAATAAAGTTCCTGTAAAAAAAAGAAAGCAGACCAAGTCTCCCTACTGTGGATTGTGGATTGAAATATATTTAACCAATGAAAATGCAAGCCACAGAAGACACTGGAGAGAGGGTATAGTGTGTATTTCTTGGCCAGGAGGTCACTGGGCCTTGAAATACAAGGAGTTAAGAGGAAAATTTGCTCACTGCCATCTCCTTCAATTAACCCCCCAGGAAAATGCTCTCATTAATCACTTGCTACTTCAGACATGACTTTCTAGCCCCTTGTTTCATGTGCATAATCATATTCCTCTTTTCATCATACAATCATCTTTTGGGTACCATAAATCTGGAAGCATGTTGGGGAGACATAAATAAACCAAGCCCGGCCTTTAAAAAAGAGATCACATTTTTTGTGGTGCAGAAAATAATGTCATTTAGTCAGGTCTCTGCTCATATATCCCCTCCTCAGAGCAGCCTTCCATCACTCTGCCACTTAAAATAGCAACTCCCTGAAGTCCTCTGTTTTCTTCTTCTGTGTATTTTTTTTTTCATTGCACTTACAACTTCCTGGAATTACATTACATTTGTTTATTGTCAGTCTCCTCCAATAGAATGCAAATTCCATGAAGGTAGAGATTTTGCAATTTTTATGTTTTGTTCTCTGCTGTATTTTCAGATCCAAGAGGTTTCTGGTATACAGGAAGCTCTCAATGAATATTTGCAAGATGGTTGAATTCATGGGTGCATGAGCTGCAGACAGCTTAAATGGTGGTTAAAACTTGAGTTCTGAAGTCAGTCATCTGGGTTTGAATTTTGTTTACACAGATTACCTTCGGAAAATTATTCACTTACCTAAAGTCTGTTTTCATTTTTCTGTTATATGAAGATAACAATAATACTTAGCTCATAAATTGCTTGTGCCTGTCGTATAATTAGGATTCAGTAAATATCACATATTATTACAATAGAGGCATGGACACAAAACAAGAAAGTACAAAGTCAGAGAACACTCCAGCTGTGTCTTAAAGATAGGGAAGGTACAACCTGTAGAAGGGACAGCATAGACAAAAGTACACGGACATGAAACAATTCAAAGCTTTTTAAGGGTGATGGAATGCAGAAGCTAAGGCAGCAATACAGAATGCCAGATCATCCAAAGCTGCCCAAGGACAATATCATAATCCTGGCTGGACCAGAGCCTCATAACATGCTTTCATCAATCACAGAAAGAAAATCCTATCTTCTCTCTTCAATAATAGGACTCAGCAATATTTAATAAATTGGGAAACTCTAGAAGAGTCTTTTCTCTAGCTAAACACCATATGTGCTCCTAGGACTTAAGAAGATGAAGAGATGGAGGATGGTAAAAGACAAAAAATCTGAGCCTATCCCACTGGCCACAGGCCCTTTAAACTTGCTTGGACCTCCCCACCCCATGCACTACCCATCTGAAAAACGCAAGTTACAAAGAGCAATGATAATGGAAAAGTCGTCTGGAACTCCCTTTTGCCCATTCTTGACCTGCTTGCCCTCTGAACCATCTTCAGCTAACTCTGAGTCCTTCCTAAGTAACTCAGTCTCAGTCCCTACCTCTGTTTCACTGACCATGAAGTCTTATAAGCCACGACTGGGGACTGGGGTTTGGGCTTCTTCTGTTGTAAGGGGGCCTTGACTTAGTCTTTTGGCAACCAGGATTCCTTTACTGCATTGGGCAGAAGCATCCTTCTGGAACCTCAAGACTTAGATGCCAGGCTCCACCTCGATCCATGAAGTCTACACCCAAATAATTAACCCCAGCCGCTGTCTCTCAACCTCACCTACAATGAAGAATGTGGAATCAGGAGACATGGATTCAGTTCCAGTTATACCCCTTATAATTATACTCCAAGACCGATATGGGATTTCTCTGGTTAAGGATACCCAACAGGCAATACAAGGGAGACCAAGACCTTTGACCATCCCCACCTCGGAGGGCAGCAGAGGCAGGTACTGAGGCCCAAGAGAGGGGACCGCCTGTGTTTGAAGCAAGTCCAGTTGGGCAGGTAGAATATGGTACCTTGAGGAACTACAGCAGGGAGCAGTGAAGACTTACACAGCAGTTGCTCTTGAGGGGCTTTGACACAGAGTTAGAGGAGCCTTAGCAGGTTGGGTAGCCTGAGATAAGGGGGACCAAACATCCAGTATTGCTCAGATAGTGTGATGAGCAAGCTGGAGAAACAGGGGCATGGATCAGTAGGTAAGTCCAGCTTCCTGGTGACCTGAAAGATCTAGGTATTTCCTTGTGAGACTAAAAGAAGCATTGTAGGGCACTATTTTGAGTTACCGTGCTAAAGAAAGAACTTTTAGCACGTGGGGCAGTGCTGAAGTTTACTTGCAAGAATTGAACATGTAGATAATACATAGAGATAAAAATCTTGATTCCCCCAGGTCACCTGTTCCACCTTTTTTTTGTGGTTTCTAACCTCTCTATCTCCATTTCCTTATCTATAAAATAGACTCAAAATGTTTTCCATCTGACTGAATTTTGGAAAGATAACATGATATTCAAGTTAAAGCCTGATAACAGTGCACGGATTATATAAGCAATTGATAAATGTTCATTCTGTTTATTAGTTTGTAAGATATATATCATTAATTAAGATTTAATTAGCAATTTTTTTGGCCAGCCATTCTAAGTCCTTTACATTAATTACTTCATTAAATCCTTAAACAACCCTATGAAATCTGTACTATCACCTCCACTTTGCAGATAAGGAAATTGAGGCGTATCCAGGGAAAGCCACTAGTCCCAGGTCACACTGTTAGCAAAAGGCAAGCTGAGGTGTAAGCCCAGGCAACCCAGTTTCAGACCCTGAATTCTAAACACTCTGCTTACTCTGCTGCCCCTCTAAATAAGGGGTATAGTATTGCCCTCTGAGTGTTAAGCTATGAAGTAAACACGGCAACATGCAAAATCCCTCCCAGGAGTCAGAATCACCATCTGGCTAGAGTCAGCTTTCCCTGTAAACTCACTAGAGTTATTAATGTGGTGATCTTAAAAGGGGAGTTGGTCAACCATGGAACACGAAAAGATGAGCCTCCCAGAGACAAAGACTAGCAGTGCATGTACAACCCTAAGCAGGGGTGAGGGAGCCTTTGGTCACCAGACAAAACTATTAAGGCCAGTACTCCTACAGAAGAGAAAAAGTGCCCCAGATATCTTAGCTGAGGTATTCTTCTTAAGATCAACCAATTCTCTTTGCTGTGATGTTATGCTCGCCAAGCAAATGTTTGATTAGTTTGCCTATAGAAAAAAAAAAAAGGTGTTGCTCTGGGGATTCAAGTATTTTGGGTAACTTTAAAAACTAAAAACAAAAACAGGATTCTCGCTTAAATACCAATCTTTGCTGTATTTATTTAGTGTACTCTTCCCCTGAAAGCTTTCTCTGCCATCAGTCAACATAAAATTAAGCCTCTGAAGTGGAAGGCCAGACATGTGCAATTATACAGAGAATCCACTAAGGTAAAGGCTGCCACACAAGGGCTCTTACAGCCAGATGGTCAACCTCCCCTGGTGAAATGCATTCACCCCATCGACCACCTTTGCAATGTCATCATGGCTCAAGATAGGGCTAAGCCAGCCACAAGATCATTAATGCTGAATCCTGGTGTTAGACTAGGGAATTGTAAATCCTTCTAACAGTCTGTCCTAAGATTAGGGTTGGTGAGACTGAGCCTACACATGGGCGCTTGTGGCTTCAAAAGTTAGCCATGATTGCAAATAGGAAGGAAGAAACTAAAAACAGGGAAGGACAAGTGTCCCGCTAACAGTGGCACCAGTCAAGTCATTTAACTGCTCTGAGCCTTAGTTTCCTCATAGAAAGCATTTTAGATGAAATGTATGCTTCACTTACCTCTACAAGCACCTCTGTAAGAATCAAAATCTATATGAAATCATCCTGTGAACTGTATGTAACTACATCACACTAAAAAGTGCTAAGGTGGACCTCGAGTGTATGATGGCTGTCATTTACACAGCACTTATCACACACCAGGTACTGTTCCAAGTCGTTTTTTTGTTGTTGTTGTTTTTTTTGCGGTACGCGGGCCTCTCACTGTTGTGGCCTCTCCCGTTGCGGAGCACAGGCTCCGGACGCGCAGGCTCAGTGGCCACGGCTCACGGGCCCAGCCACTCCGCGGCATGTGGGATCTTCCCGGACCGGGGTACAAACCCGCGCCCCCTGCATCGGCAGGCGGACTCTCAACCACTGCGCCACCAGGGAAGCCCCCAAGTCGTTTTTTTGTGTTAACTTCTTTCATGCTCACAATCACCCTGTCGTAAATGCTATAATGTGTCACCTAGAAACTGCCTGCAGGACAGACAGGCAGCCAAGTCACTTCATTCCCCAGCTATCACGGCAGTGCTGGTGACTGACCACTCAGAGCCAAGTTGCTCTCAAGAAATTGCTGTCAGCCAAAAGGCATTACCTCACCAAAGGTTATGACCCCTGGCTGGGGGTAGCCCACT
Organism: Physeter macrocephalus; assembly: GCF_002837175.3. Lineage (NCBI taxonomy): Eukaryota > Metazoa > Chordata > Mammalia > Artiodactyla > Physeteridae > Physeter > Physeter macrocephalus. The sequence goes on from NC_041219.1 coordinate 26,083,744, forward strand.
TCCAGTAACTAGTTGTCATGGGTGAGAGGGGACAAAGTCTCAGCCCCCTTGCCTTAATATGAGACCGCTCTGAAGGGCCATCCAGCCCCACAGATCCCCGTGGGAAGGGCTGAGGCCCCAACGGTACCTGTATCACAGGCCAACTTCTCACTAGGCCCCTTCCTGCCCCTCTCACTCCCTTACAATGCTACACCTGGGAGCCTTCCCCAGTGCATCATCTTTCACAGATAGCTGCCTCAGAGCGTGTTTGAGGGGGTACGAAATTTAAGACAGACCCGGTGGATTATTATTATTATTATTCTCATTTTAGAGAGGTGAAGTAATTTGTTCAAGTTCACACATCTAGTAAGTAGCAGAGCCAAGATTTGAAACCTCGCCACCTAGAAACATCTAGAAAATGTTCTTACTGTAATATTTGGCTCAGGAATTCCTCTATGTGAATGGACTGCTTGTGTTTGATGTGTACCTTGATTAATGCTTGGGCTAGAAGCTGAGACCTAGGAGCTAGACGTTGGTTGTTGCCATAACTTCAGAGGCAGGGAAAAGCTACTCCGAAAAAAATAGCAAGACAGATTTGTAGCTGAGTATTTAGAGATTAACCCAGAATGGGGGAGATGGGAGGAAAGAGAGTGCAGCGAGAGATGAGGCAATTTAATTGGGGGGATGCTGTGGGCTGTGTGATGTGATCCCTCCCTGTGACATGCTTCCCTCCAAATATCTTCAGTAAAATCTACCCAACTCAGGACATGTTTGGTACTGTATTCATTTACTAGAGCTGCCATAACAAAGTACCACAAACTGACTAAGGAACAGAAATTCATTGTCACAGTTCTGGAGGCTAGATGTCCAAGATCAAGGTGTCAGTAAGGTTGGTTCCTTCTGGCTGTGCAGAAGGGATCTGTTCCATGCCTCTTCCCCGAGCTTCTGGCAAACATTGGTATTCCTTGGTGTATAGAAGCCTCACCGTGATCTGTGCCTTCATCTTCACAAAGAGTTCTCCTTGCGTCTGTATCTGTGTCCAAATTTCCTCTTCTTATAAGGACGCCAGTTATACTGGATGAAGGGCTCACCCCATTCCTGTATGACTTCATCTTAACTTAACTGCATTTGTAACAGCTCGATTTCCAAATAAGGCCACATTCTGAGGTACTGGGGGTTAGGACTTTAACACGTGAATTTTTGCAGTATACAATTCAACCCATAACTGGTACGGATTGACTTTCTGGTGGAAATATTTTAAAGAGTTTGACTTCTACATCTGGGTTGACATGGAAGTAAATAGAAACCACAAGATGTGGTCAGTAGAACTGTGAGAAAAAATTCTGGCATGGCCTAGTGCTTTCTCAATTTGAGGAATTGGGGTTAGAGGAAAGCCTGCCACGTTTGAAAGACTGGCAGACCGACCTAAAATCTGATGACAGTGTCTGGAAATGAAGTCATTTCAAGGACCACTATCCATTGCCTCCCCACTATGACCTTCAGACTTTATACAACCAACTCTATCCTCCCAACGCTCCAAAACGATCATCTACTCCTATAAATCCTCAGGTCCATTGGAGGGAGAATTTCTTCTACCTGTTTTACATCTTCTGCATGTCTAAAACACAGGGAAACGCCCTACTGGAGGTTGATTACTGGGAAATTTCTGCAAGGGAGTTCATAGTACCTAGATTGCTTGTGAACACATACAATTTGTGGTGATGTAGCACTGCAATGGCTAGACTGATACACATCATTTTTCTTGGTGTCTGATTTAAAGAAAATCTCATAGCACAAGAAATATAGCAGTATATGGTACGGGAATTTCCTACTCAAGTGGTCGGAGCTAAAAATCCAGCTCTATCACCTATTAGCTGTGTGACTTTGGGCAATTTACTTAATCTTCCTGTGCTTCATTTCCCTTGTCTGTAAAATGGGGATAATAACAGATCTCATCTCAGTGGGCTGTTGTGGGAACTAGCTGAGTTAAACTAAGTAAAACTCAGAGTGTTGGCTCTCATATAGTAAGCTCTCAATAAATTTCAGCTATTATAGTGTCACAACAGCCACTCTCCATACTATCAAAACGTGGTACTGGAACATTTATACGAGATGGTCAAAATAAGTATAAAACTTAAAATTAAGTAGAACAGAGGAAATAGCTCTGCCTTGTAAGACTCATAACCATGGGTGAAACTTAAATCATTGGTCAGGGGCCAGGCAATATTCACAAGATACTTAGGCCATTATACATATTTCAGATAGAAACTTCCTGAGCCCAGAACCTACGTTATCAACCAACTCAACTACAAAACCAAAAATAAAAATTCATGGCTCAAGCACTGATGCTAATAATTTAATTATATGTGTAGTCTATCAACATCATTAAATAGACAATCTGATGGCTTAAGAATATAAATACTAGACCAAGATGCAATTTCAGAGTAACCATTACCTTTCTCCCATTTTAAAAATGTCTTGGGGAGAAAACCAATGGCACCTCATAGACAAGAGCTGTTATGAAAAAACTGGTAACAAGAAGTAAGGTATCTCTTTGATAATAAAAGCCAGAGATCTGATCTACTCACCAGGTTTGGCTCTTTAAAAAAAGAAGAAAAAGCTCCAAAACGGTGGGGTTCTTGTCTTAGCAAGTCTGTCATGATCTCAGACATTTCTTAGAAATACCACCATTTAGAAGACAGCAGAGGTTCCTCATCTGCAAAATAAGAAAATAAAGGTCAGTATTTGAAGGCATCATTGGAGAATCAAAGTGAGATAATTTACATAAAGGCAATTTGAAAACTATAAAATGTATATATGGTAGTTATTATTATACTTAGAGGGAATTATGACTTCTCAATAATTACTAGATACTATTATATGAAAACAGAATAAAATAATTTGAGTAACACATGGCCACATTTGAAGGAAGGCAAGCAGCTATAGTTAGACCTGGTTACTACAAGGGAAACAGAAGCTCAAGATAACATACATACACACATGGCAAGAGCAGGACGGGAACAGTCCCTTCTGATTTCTGATCTTGTCTCTGTCCTTTAGGCTTCCTTTAGAAAAGGAATATGCATGTATGTTACCTTGAGCTTCAGTCTCTCAACTTAGTTTTTCCTGTCATCATCATGCACATTTTTCTTTTATCAGTAAATAAAACATAATTCAAGCTAAGTTCCTCCCTTTTGGTAAATGAAAGTCAGCTCAAAAATATGAAAGAGGTAGCAAAGTTCACACCTCTCCCATAATATCTCACCTAACGTCTTCCAGGAAGAACCCAAACTAGAACCATTTATCTGAGTCAAAGCTCAGTGTCTAGAAGGCCATCACACCACTTAACTATGCTGCATAACAAAACACCCCCAAACTAAGTAGCTTTAATAAGTACTTCTTATTGCTCAGAAGTTTATGGATGAACTGGGCAGTCCTCCTGGTCTCAGCTGAGTTCACTTGTGCATCTGTGGTCAGTGGTGGACTCCGTGAGAAACTCTGTTGCCCCTGGTAGAGCTCTCACATGTATCTGTGGGATGACTTGCTGTAGACTGGTCTAGATTGGCCTCAGCTGGGACAATTAGTCACTCCTTGTTATGCTTCACCTTCCAGGAGACTATCCCAGGCTTGTTCTTTATGGCAGCGGCAGGGGTCTGAGAGAAACAAAAGTGGGCATGGCCTCCTGAGGCCAGGACTTAGAACTAGAACTTTGTTCCTTCCACTGCATTCTGTTAGCCAAAGCAAGTCACAAAGGCCAGCCTGAAATCAGGGACTAGGGAAAGAAAGGCCACCTTTTGATATGATCAGCTGGAAATCACACAGTGAAGAAAGTGGATATGGGGAGAGTTGGAGAATTGGCCATCTTTGCAAGCATTCTACCGTAGCCAGTAATATGTTATATCACAGAGGATGGGGAACTAGCATATTAACACACATATTAGACATTTGCCTTGATTAGTTGGTCTTCACTTTGCAGGATGGAAAGCTCTCAGTTAATCAGGCAAGGGATTTGATAATAAAATATGATAATTTACTCATCTTTATATTCCCAACACTTAGCATTACATCAGGCAAATTGTAGGCATTCCACAAAAATGATTAATAATGATAAAAGAAATGATAGTGCAAAATTACTCTATTAGAAATCAGAAATCAGCTGAATCACGATTCAACTATGCCAAATTACCTGTGCGACTTTGGAAGGAAATAATTCAGCCTCCCTGGGATTTTTAGGGACAAACTGGGCATTCTCTAAATTATTCCTTCCCTCCTTCCCTCCTTCCCGCCTTTTTTCCTTCCTTCCTTCCTTTCTTTCTCTCTTTCTTCTTCCTTTCATTTTAAAATATTAAGTCTGTAAGAACCCTAGAAATTATGTAGCTGCAACCCACTCATTATATAGATAGGGAAACCAAGGCTAAGAAAATGAATCAATTGTCTTGAAACCACAGATAGTTAATATCAGAAATAGAACTCGAATTCATGACTCCCAGGCCAGCTCCCCCATGTATGACGCCAGTACATTGTCACTCAAAGTGCATCTGTGGGCCAGCACCATATCAGCATCCCATGGGAGCTTGACAGAAATGGAGAATCTCAGACCCTCTCCCAGGCCTACTGAATCAGAATCTGGATTTTAACAAGATCCCCAGATAATTCATATGTGTATTAAAGCTGGAGATGCTCTAGGCTTCCTAATAAATGCTTAATGGCTACAAAAAACTAAAGGAACTCGTCTAGTTAGGAGACTGTGCCTTTGGATACATTAACACTGAAACCATATTATTACACACCTCTCACTAATTCATTTAACAAACACCTCCTGACACTTACTCTGTCCGAGGTGGTGTAAAAACATCAAGAGCAGGTCTTGCCCTCCTGGAGTTCACATGCCCCAAGGGAGTCAGACCCCTTCCCTTTCTCCCACATCCTCCTTCCTTCCTCTGTGCCCTCTCTTTGCTTTTTACCTTCCCAACCCCCTCCCACTCCTCATCTTTAACGATTCCACCACTGAAATCTAATTTCAGAAGCTGTTGGTTTAAGAGCAAAGCATTTTATTCATTTGAAATTCCAATTTCAGAATAGTGATTTAAGATGTTGGAAAATTTTTATTTGGCACATTTCCAAGCAGTTTACATTATAATATCAGCATGACCCTAAAACTGTATAAAGATGACTGAGGTACTCTGAACACTTTGGGAAGAAATTCTATATGAATATAGTACAGGTTAGTCATACACTTTAGTTGTTGCTTTTGTCTTTTTCTTTTTTAAAATAAATTTATTTATTTATTTATTTATTTATTTATTTTTGGCCATGTTGGGTCTCCGTTGCTGCGTGCGGGCTTTCTCTAGTTGCGGTGAGAGGGGGCTACTCTTGGTTGCCGTGCGCGGGCTTCTCACTGCGGTGGCTTCTCTTGTTGAGGGGCATGGGCTCTAGGTGCGTGGGCTTCAGTAGTTGTGGCATGCAGGCTCAGTAGTTGTGACACGTGGGCTTAGTTGCTCTGTGGCATATGGGATCTTCCCAGACCAGGGCTTGAACCCGTGTTCCCTGCATTGGCAGGCGGATTCTTAACCACTGCGCCACCAGGGAAGTCCTGATTTTGTCTTTTTCTAATGCAGTCTTTTCTCTAGGAAGATAAAAATACAATACTAAGATTGTATTTTTCCCTCAAATATTTAAATCCAGCACATCTACTTCTACAATCAAACATTTATTTTTTTATTGAGAAGCAAAGGAAAATTTTCCAATACCAACAGACTAATTTCATTCAAGAACTTAATATAAAACAGAGACAATTAAACAGAAATCCAGTAAATTAACTATTTTCTGGTGAGTAATATGCAGGATGGAGTCTTTACATTAAATAATTGGATCACAGGTAATGGTTATATGATGATACTCAATTCCTTTGAGGCTTTATATGCCGGCATTTTAAGTTCCGGTGATTGAAAATATTATACTTCTCTCCCTCTCTCTCTTTTTGTAATACTCCTTCATAGTCCTGAAAAGTCCTGAGCTCATTTTATTCTTTTTTCCTTCCTTTGTCTTCTCCCTCTTCAAAGATATTCCATGATGATTCTGCTTTTCAAAATCAAGACTGCTTGAACTTGAGCTGAGAGTAATGAAATTTCAATCTTTCATACAATGGCAGCTACATTCTCTTTCTGCTCTCTCAGTGTCGTCAGAATAGCAACTGCCTGGCGTGAACAATAGGACCACTTTCAGTTCTAAGGGACTGGCCATTGCTGAACAGCAGTGCATAGAAATAATCCTTGGCAATCCCCTGGGTGACATTTCTCATTCCTTATCACCCATGCTGCACACAGCCGGAACTTGATAAGACACCCAGAAAGAAGATAATGGCTGCTATCAAGCTGTCTAGGTAGAAATAATAATAATAATCTGTTTATGGAAAAGCAGCTGTCCTATTGTTTTGGATTTCATAAAATCTCAGAGTCGGATCCTCTCTCCCATGCCAGCCCCATCCCCGGTCCCCATGCCAATGCAATCACTTTGGGGCTTTAATGACGGGCATTTTTTTCATGATCTTTTGATACAATAGACAAGAATGCATGTAAATATCCCATAATCATATTCAGTCACAGGATAAGGTTAAAGCCTAGAGAAGCAGCATTTTATTGGAGGATTTGGAGGCTGGCAGGACTTGGCAATGAATATAGGAAAGCCCAGTAACCCTTTTAAAAATATGCACAAAACCCAGAATTATTACTGCAAATGAACAGTCTGGAGATCATTCCAGTCTGAAATCTTAACCCCCCCAAATTTCAAAGTCTCAACTTCTCAAAGCGAAACCCCAGAGAATTGTGTTGTTGTGGTTGCCAACAGGGTGGGCTCCATCTATGTTGATTGCTTTTTATTTGTTCTAAACAGAACAGCCCAAAGCTCCGAAGCATCCTGGCTGTAACACCATTGTCCTCCTTTTCTTGGAGATGTATTGCTCCCTTGGCTGGGACCGAATAGGTGATCACTTTATTTCCCAGTGTTCAGCTACACCCTTGCCTTTAACACAGTCTTCTTCACGTAGGGCTGTCTGTGGATGCTATTTCTGTTCTTTATCTGTCCCTGTATCTCTGGCAAAAGAGGTAGGCAGCCATGTCCTTCAGGGCCAAACATACAATTGAAAAGAACAACGTATATCAGCTCCTTTTCCCCTTCACTTGGTACTAAAACACAGGCAAAGCCTGCATGTTCGCTTGCAGGCTGGTTGATACCTTCATCCGTGAAACGGTCATCCTATAAGCGTCCCACCATTGCAGTGAGCAGAGAGACAGGTTACCTTTGTTTCTCTTTCCTGTGGTCACCATAACAGTGATCACCACCTCTAATTTACCCAGGCTGAACTTCTTTTCTCCCTGAGTCCCCTTTTAGTAAGACATGGCAATGCCATAAGAGCAAAGAGGACAGAGATCTGGACATGACAAGTAGAGAGGCAGCCTTAAAGAATCTCCTACCATTCCCACTATTCTGTGCACAGAATCGCTCTGTAAATCCAGGTCTCTTCCTACACAGCAAAGCTCACCCAGCTGAATCTCTCTCTCTCTCTCCCTCTTGAATATCCCACTCCACGGAGGCATAACTCAAGTACTAGCTTCTTTCTGGGGCCTTCCTCTAACCCTCTCCCACCTTCTCCCACTCTCCAACAGAATTAGTTACTCATGTACATAGCTGTGTGATAGCCTTTTCCATTCTGCATCGCATGCCTTTCTTGCCAACCAGAATGTGAATTCCAAGAAATTGAGCCTTTTGATATTTGTATTCATTTCTAGGAAGGCAACTTAGCTAAATGAATGAGGAAGTAGGTTTTATATCAGACAGATCTAGATGTGAATCCTAGCTCTGTCATCAACTAGCCATGTGCCCTTGACTTTTCTGGAACTCATTTTACTAATATGTCAAATGGGGCTATTTCGTAAAGTTTTTTTAAAGAATTACGTGAATTAAACTGCATGTATGTAACATGTTTAACATAATACCGACATGCAATAAGCTCTCAATAAATGGTAGCTATTATTATGATTGTAATTAACTTAGTATCCCCAGCCATCCCATAGTAGACTATCAACAAATACCTATTAAAGAATAAAGTAAAGGAACAAATGAAATACACACATATATACACAGAACACATATAGTCATCCTCCTACTATAAATTGCACTGCTTTCTGCTTATCTGAGCTCTCAAAATGGGATACAGTCTGTCAATCTATGGGGTATATGACAAGGGAAAGAAACTGATCACAGAAGAGTTTGCAGGAATTCTCTTTTCTAGCAGCTTTACTGTAAATGGTGGCCTCAAGGAATCCGCGTGTTTAGCTCTGAGAGTGCCGAATTGGCCCTTGTGACGTCCAGCTGAAAACACAGGTGAGGCACGGGGCAAGAGCACGGCGCTTCTCACCCATGACCGGCAGGCCTGCAAAGGAAACAGCAGAGGTGATCGAATCCATGTCCATTTGCCAGAATGAGTTATGGCAGAATTCAGGAAACAAGGAGATGTGGCCTTGAACTTGTACTTCCTTCTCACAATAGTCCTTCTTTGCACACGTCATTATAAATCGCCTGGTCTCACACCCTAAGTGACTGTTAAAATCCTGGAAGCGTCTGTATTCAGACTTGTCATTTCTCCCCTAAGACACCAAAGGGGTTAATGTCTGGCCAGAAATCAAAGTCTGGCAGCTTCCACCCCACACATAATGGGCATTGTTGTTCCTGAGAGTTGGTCTGTTTTTTCTGGCAGACTTTACTGTTTGGAACCGCTTCTAAAACAGAAAAGGAAAAAGTCAGTCTGCTTTTTTAAAGTGCACATGCAACAAAGCATAAGGCTGGTTGTAGAACTCTTGTTTTGCTAGATTTCTAGGAAAGTTGTTGGCTTACTGTTCACGGAAGATGAATTATCAACTTAAAATCCTTTTACCTCAAAAGGAGTTCATTTATATACACGTATGAGACACACATAATATCCTCAGGTGGTCGCCTTCTCTCAGATATGAAGCAACACAGTACAACTGTATTAGCTGATAGGTGAACTGTGGCTGCCCATCCATCCGCATATGAAATCCATTTGCGTGACGTTGTTAGTGGGCTCACTCATCAACATTTCCAGGTCAGTTGCAATCTCAGGACCCCTTCGTCACTCCCACCTGATGGGACCCTAGATATTCTCATCTGAAACCACACGAATATATCTCACTACGTTACCAACACAACAAAATCCTGTTACAAAACACCAGATTCTATTCCAATGGGAAGGGCCAAGGAATTTTTTTTTAATTTCCTCTGTCATAAACCAAGACTTTTGTATAAACCAAAATCATACACTTGGATGTCAACAGCACATCAAATTGTTGTAGATGTTTCTAAATACTTTACTCTTAGTTTCTGTACTTAGTATGTCCCGGATCAGTAACAAATAGTTTGAGAATCATGCTGGTCCGTGGACCACACTTTGCTGGACTGTGGGCTTAGTTATATTGCTGATCGACCATCTTTTAGATCAGGTCCACAGACTTTTTCTGTAAAGGGCCAGAGAGTAAAAATTTAGGCTTTGCAGACCATACGGTCTCTTGTAACTCCTCAGTTCTGCTGTTACAGTGAGAAGGCAGCCACAGACAATAAGAAAATGAATGGGCATGGCTATATTCCAAGAAAATTGTATTTACAGAAGCCGGTCACAGGCTGGGTTTGGCCCACGTGCTACAGTCTGCCAACCCCCAGGATGGTGATGATGACAATGATATCGAACAGTTACTAGCCAACTCGTATGCGTCAGGCCCTTTCTATCCTCCCACTATAGCCGTGGATTAGGTAACACTGTTTTAATTTTACAAACAATGAAAATGTGACAGCAAGAAATGAAGAAATTATTTCAGCTTATTCTGAAAATAGATGGATGGTCCAGGATCCAAACCACAGCCCCTAGGCTCATACTATACCACATATACATAATGAGTGGGATGTCTTTTTCACTATGAATGGAAAATTTAAAATGTCAGGGTCACCTTGGTCATCTTTTTCCCTTTCTGATCTCCCTACCCACCAGCCACCTCAGAAGTACCAAGGTCTTGGTGTTCACTCACTCTGTAGAGTCCCTACAGCACCGGGGCCAGGCCTGGATGGTCTTCATCACTCATCCACACACTCAATTACTCACCAAATAAGTGTTGAGGGCTTACTCTGTGCCAGACACTGTCCTAAGCAATGGGGCCATAGCGGCCAATGAAATACACAAAGTTCCTACCCTTCAAATGCTTACATTCTAGTGAGAAGTGGTAGGCAATAAGCAGAGAAATATATATCATGCTGGAGTGTTGGGGAGTCACGCTTGGAAGAAAAATAAAGCAAAATAAGAAGATAGAGAGCGACAAGGAGATGTTTCTCTTTTATCCATCTCTTGTATCTTTTCTTTACCAACTAAGATACGTAAGCTCCAAACAGAGGTATACTTTCAAATACACCTACCAGGTATAAACATATTATATTTATAGGATTTTTGTATCCTATTTTTACCAGTTATTTTCCCCATAATTGTATGGGAAAGGACACTGAGGAAGAAATGAGTACATTCATTTATACTGCAAATATTCACTGAGTGCCTACTTTGTGCCAGGCACTGTTTTTAGAACAAAGAATCCAACAATGAGCAAAATACACAGATCCTTGCTATCATGGGTTTCCATTATGGCCAGAGGAGTCAGAGAATAAACAAAAAACATAATAAACACATGTTAGAAGGTGATAAGTACAATGGAGAGAAGAAAAGGCACAGTGGGAGAAGGAGACAAGGAGTACCTGTGGGCAGGAGCCAGGTTGTACTTTTAAGTAGCAAGCAACATTCCTTGATCTGGTAGAACGCCACAAAAACAATGCCTATGCCAACTGCAAGCCCTAGGTTTTAGTTCACCCATTACTACAGTCAGAGTGTCATCAGTTAAAAGAAAACACAGGATGTTTTGTGTTGAGTGTTCTATTTAAGTCCATAGAAAGAAATGTTATTCTTTCAAAGTCATTTTTGCCCTTCCCTTTCCCTTGCTTCAGAGAAAAATTAGGGGCTGGCAGCTGAAACAATGTAGGGATGGGAGAGCAGAAAGGAAGGAAAAACTAAGGGCCTGCATTCACGCTGGCTGACTGTTTTAACAAGGATGTAGCTGTGACCCAGCCCTCCTGGGTCCCCAGACAGCCTTGTTAAGGAACCCACGAAAACAAAGCTGGCAGACACCAAGCACTTTCCATTAAGCATAGAGTTCACTTTTTTCAAAACATAATGAGATGTTAATATAGATTTGAATTTTAATCAGATCCAACTTGGGAACAGAGTGTTTTTCTGTAAATGTGAAATACTTCTAGGCTTTTAGGAAAATGTCATCCATATAAAGGATAACTACTGTTTTACATATAAAACTGCCATTCTTCATTGGTTTTTCAGGAAAGAGAAAAATACGATAATAAAACAAAACATTGCCACAAAGACTTCTTACTTTCCTGTGAACGTTAATTGTTTCTGAGGATACTTTTTTTAAATAATTCTTACATACTAGGAAGAATGCTTGTAGGCTTAAGGCAAGAATTAGGGGATTTCAGTTAATAAATTATGAAAACAGACATAACTTAAATCTATTTCTTGATAATAATAGCATTAATTTAAGAAGGGTATACAATCAGTAAGAGTGGATTCTAATCCACATCTCTCTGTTTCTAAAATCACACCTTAGCCTAAACTTTTTCCCTTTTAACTTTTTTTCATTTTCCTCTGTTTTTCCCCAAAGTCTTGCATGGCTGTGTACTTCTTTTACAATTAAAAAAAAAATTCTCTTTTGGAAAATAATTGTTATATATGCATTACACTTAGTTTAATAACTAATCACCAATCAGTTTATTCAGTAAACCTCAGAATAAAGTCCTCTGGGATGTGATGGGTCCTGGGGGTCACTATTACCTCCCTTGGATAAATCAAGCTTTTTTCCACATGACAAGTCTATCCCACAATCCATTGGTCAAACAAGGAATAGAAACTCCCCGCTCCCAATCCACTTCCTACCTACTCCCCTTGAGATCAAAAAGACAATGTCAGAGCCAGCAGCTGGTGGAAGTCAGGAGGCTAGGGACAAAAATTTCCTAAACCCCCTGCATTCAAGCTGACATTCATATTCCATAGAGAAAAGAGAGATGAGTTCCACTGAACCCCCGTGTTCGGAGGAGGGGCCTTTCCTGCAAGCTTGATATTTTCCATCTGTGCATATATTTGGACGTCTAAATGTGTGTTTATAACACACAATCCTATTATTAAACATCCAGAGTAATAAGACAAATGCATTGGAGGGAGGGGCATTTATTTACTCTATTAAAGGATTTTTCACATTAAAATATAAATCCTTATTGCATTCTTTGCAAAGTAAATTGCCTAAAACTCTGAGATGCCATTTTATTTTCCTAACCCAGACAGAACACACAGACTGAGAATATAAACAAGGGTAACTAGGGCAAAGGGGAAGGGGAGTGTACACAGATGGGTGTTCTGAGAAGCCCCTCTAAAAATGACCAGCCCCAAACATCCTAAATAGATTTCCATTTATAGAAATTAAATGTATCCATTTTTAAAATCGCACATATCATCTATAGGAAGATGGACCCAGGTAGTAAACTTGAGTATCTGTATTGGTGAAAGAGAACATGGGCCTGTGGGTGCCAGGTTTGGGGTGCATCAGAAACACTTGGAGTGGTTTTCAACTTGAGCGATTTCAGCCCCACAGCTGAAAATTTTGATTCCGTGGATCTGAAGGGGTCCAGACATCAGCATTTTCACAAGTCTTCCCCGCAGACCCAGCTACCAGGTTACACAGCTCTTTAACATAACGTTTTTGGTTTATAACATGTATTGGGTTTAAAATTAAAAGGGGCTCTGGTACTCCTCTGTTGAAACCTTCTCTCATAAGCCTTGGCCCTTACCCATTCTCCGTATTTCTAGTACTGTGATTTCTGATACAGGATTTCAGGTGAAGATCAAGAGATACCTCTAAGAAAAACAAGAAAATGAAAACCATTGTCCCTTCTTAATGCGCATTCACAAATGACTCCTATGCACTGTCAGTCAGCTGGGTCTACAGTAACAAAATACCGCAGTGTGGGTGGCTTAAGCAACAGTCATTTATTTCTCACAGTTCTGGGGGCTGGGCAGTTCAAGATCAAGGTACCAGCCCATTTGGTTCCCGGTCTCTCTTCCTGGCTTGTAGATAGCTGGCTTCTCGCTGTGTCCATACATGGCAGAGAGGGAGAGAGACAGAGACAGAGAGACATGGAGAGGGGAGAGCACTCTGGTATCTCTTCCTCTTCTTATAAGGTCAGTAATCCTATCATGGGGGCCCCAACCTCAAGACTGCTTCTAAACCTAATTACCTCCCAAAGGCTTCACCTCCAAATATCAGAACATTGGGGGTTAGGACTTCAATATATAAATTTTGGAGGAACACAAACGTTCAGTCCCTAACATACGCAAGGATAAACTTTATACTCTTCAGAGAGGCCATGAGCACCAGTCTACACATTAATACATCAAAGTCATTGCTCCCCTCAAATGAGTCCTTGGAGGTGAGAAAGTTAACTTATTTGAGAGAATGCAAATCAATCTTATCCCCCCCAAAAAAGATGCTGATGTCAGTTTCTACCATATTGATAGTCAAGCGTTTGTAGAAACATAACAATGACAAAGAATGAAATTCAAGAATTTAGCACTCAAGTTGTTGTTTACTTGGTAGTAACTGCTTGGTTAGTGGCATTGACGGTTCAAAGTGAAGTAGTAAAGAATGAATGAAATTATCCAACCACTATTTAATTCTGTAATTCTGTCCATAAATTATCCACTCTACTTCATGTAACCGTCTTTCCTATTTTGTTTTTTTCTCTTACTTCAGACAGACACTCTATACTACCTATTTTATAAAAGTGCTATACAGACTGGTAAACTTGAAAAGTATTTCTATTTAGACATGCCAGAGACAGAACAGTTTTCTTTTTTTTTTTTTAATTAATTAATTTATTTTGGAGCTGTGTTGGGTCTTCGTTGCTGTGCGCGGGCTGTCTCTAGTTGCGGCGAGCGGGGGCTCCTCTTAGTTGCGGTGCGCAGGCTTCTCATTACGGTGACTTCTCTTGCTGCGGAGCATGGGCCCTAGAGCATGCGGGCTTCAGTATTTGTGGCGCGTGGGCTCAGTAGTTGTGGCTCACGGGCTCTAGAGCGCAGGCTCCATAGTTGTGGCGCGCAGGCTTAGCTGCTCCGCGGCATGTGGGGTCTTCCCGGAGCGGGGATCAAATCCGTGTCCCCTGCATTGGCAGGCGGATTCTTAACCACTGTGCCACCAGGGAAGTCCCAGGACAGTTTTCTTCTTCTCCTATATTTCCGTTAGTTGGTACTTAAAGAGGCTGATGAAAGAGGGTATATTCTGTCATTTTAGTATCTGCTTGTTCCCCTGCAGCCGTCACTGGAAAGATTCTGAGCACAGATGCGCTATCGGATCTGTACTCCTAGAAATGAGGAGTTTGTGCAGTGAATAGCAGTTACATTCTAATTATATTAATTCAGACTGCAATTTCTTTGAAATATAAAGGACCTGCTGTCATGGTGGTGCGGACAATGGAGGCTGAACATGTCAACGACATGACAAATTCCTCGAATGGAGTGCCAGATGTATTGTTGCCCAGGATTCTTTTCTGAGAGCAAATTCAGCAAGCACTATCAGTGTCAACTCTGGAGCAAGGAATTGGTTCATTTGTTATCTTTCCAAGTTGCAGGTACATCTGCCAGAAGAGTCTGCCAACAGATGAAATGGTAATTAAAATCATTTCCGTGGTTGGAGAAGTGATTCAGAAATTGTTCCTCTTTCCTTTCTTTCTTCTCCTGTGCAAGGAACGAATTTTGGTGAATGCTGATATCAATTTGCCAAGGACAATACTAGAATTATGTGATTCACTAGGGCCTCGCTGCCCACTTTAGCGCTTGAACATCTTTACTGGGATTGGTCGTTAAGATTTTCTAACAGAATTTTAAAGTGCTGTTCTTTGCTGGTATCATATCCCCTGTCTTGTAAAAGTTCTTTGCAGATGTTCACAAAATCAAAAATGGGTCAAATACACCTAACAGTATCACTCAATTCACACACACACACACACACACACACACACACAAGGTATACTGTATCTCTTCCCTATGCCATTTACTGTGCTAGAATAAATAGTGAGTAATGGTGATAGATTAAAAAAATATTAAAGTTGCTAAATCATATAATATAATACAGATGCTAGTTTGGTACCTGCCCCTAGTAGTTACTCAACAAATATCAGTTTTACTATTCTTCTCTTCTGTGTCCAGAGACGCTACTTTGTAAATATTCCCATATTTACACGTCATCATCACAATGACAACAAAACCAACTAGCATTTATTTTATCCTTACACACTTGTGCGGTTTTATTCCTATTACACTGAGGAAGCTGAAGCACAGAGAAGTAACGTGGCCAAGCTGACAAAACTAGGAAGGACCAGAACTGGAGATTTGACCCAAGCATCTGAATCTCAAGGTCTCGAGCTTAACCACGTTACAGTAATGTCACATGACCCCATGTAAATAATTTAACTGCAATAATTTTCCCAGACTATGCAGTAGCCTATTAATTAATCAGCTTGTATTTTAATACTCACTTGCTGGCTCTGTTTTTCAATTCTTCCTCCTTTCCTCCTCCCTCCTTCCTTCTTTCTTTCCTGCTCTTATGTCTATATAAACAGCTGCTTCTGTTTTTCTAGCAACAAAGCAAGGTTTTCTACCATCCTCAGAGACTCAGGGGAATCTTTATAACCATCAGTAAGTGGAAAAGTGTTTTCAGATAAAATGTTAAACCACGACAAGAATTACTTTCTTCAAATCAAAACAGCAAAATAGTGTAGATTTACAGACATTGGTAACCTAGAAATTTACCAATGAGTTATTAGCATATATATGTATATTCATATATATACATATACAATAGAGCATTGAAACATATCAAATATGCTTAAATTCATGAGGTCTTAGTGATATTAACAATAAAAGCAAAAACAACAGCTTCTGTTCACTTTAGAGGATACCAGAGAGAAACAACTCATTACTCTGCAAACTGGTAGATAAAAGAACAAAGCATTTGTCCTGTTTTTTTTATATGAACTTTACTTCACATAACCAAATAGGTTATGAGGGGGAAGTTTCTCCTTGTAGAAGGACCCCAGTCAATAAAATAAAAAGAAATCAATGATGGATACATGCCATTATATATTTGCCAAAACTTATAAAACATACAACATGAAGAGTGAACCCTAATGTACACTATGGACTTTGAGTGACAAAGACGTGTCAGTTTAGGTTCACTCATTGTCAAAATGTACCGCTTTGGTGCTGGATGTTGATAGGGAAAGAGGCTGAGGCCGGTGGGGGAGACAGGAGAAGGAATAGATGTGTATTTTCCACTCAATTTTGTATGAATCTAAACCTGCTCTAAAAAATAAAGTCTATTCTTTTTAAATTGTAAAATCAGGATATCACAACTTTGCAATAGGTAATGAAATAATGGCTCCAAGCAAAACTCCTCAATAATTGATAACATGACACACGCACAAATACATTTCTACTGATGGAAATATATACTACAATTTATGACATAGTCTTGCTAAAAACGTGGAACCAGAATCTAATAAAATCTCTACCTTTACCTATAAATGTATAGGAAGTGCAAAGTATAAGACAATAAATGTACTTGAGAACACCTCAAGGAACAGAATCAAGACAATCCGGACTGTTATCAGACTGTTAGGAAATTTCGGGGAAAAACGGTCTTGTTTCTTCAACCAAAAATCCTAAGAAAAAAATTGGAGTTGAAGGAGGACCCAGCAGATTTAAAGAGACTTTAGCTACTCACAAGCAATCACAAGGTATGAATCTTGTTTGGATCTGAATTCAAACAAGCTTTTAAAAAACAGATTATAAGACAGTTGGGGATAGGTGAATGCTGACTGCATACGTCTTTTTTTTTTTTTTAATTTATTTATTTATTTATTTTTGGCCACGTTAGGTCTTCGTTGCTGCACACGGGCTTTCTCTAGTTGCGGCGAGTGGGGGCGACTCTTCGTTACGGTATTTTTGGCCACGTTAGGTCTTCGTTGCTGCACACGGGCTTTCTCTAGTTGCGGCGAGTGGGGGCTACTCTTCGTTACGGTGTAAAGGCTTCTCATTGCGGTGGCTTCTCTTGTTGTGGAGCACAGGCTCTAGGCGCGCGGGCTTCAGTAGTTGTGGCACGCAGGCTCAGCAGTTGTGGTTCGCAGGCTTTGTTGCTCCGTGGCATGTGGGATCTACCCAGACCAGGGCTTGAACCCATGTTCCTTCGTTGGCAGGCAGATTCTTAACCACTGCGCCACCAGGGAAGACCCCCATATTTCTTGATATTAGGAATTATGGTTAATGTTTTAGGTGTGATAAAGGCATTGCAGTTATTTTATTTTAAAGAATCCCTATCTCTTCGAGACTCATATTGGAAGATATACAGATGAAACGACCTGATGTCTGGGATTGGTTTCAAAATACATAATGGGGTGGGGTAGATGTCAGTGAAGCAGACTGATCCTGAGTGGGTGAAGTCAAGTAAGCACAGACGTCCATTTTACTATTTTATGTTTTTTTGCATGCATTTGAGATGTTTTATAATACAAGTTTGTATAACTTATAAATTTACTTAACCTGCCCAAGCCTGTTTTCATTTGTAAAACAGAAAAAAACATTATCAAGGGCAAGAATAACATCTCCTTACAGGTTTTTTGGAAAATTTAAATTATGGATTTAAGCACGCGGCTCACTATAGATATTAGAGAAATATTTTTAGGGACTCAGGTTGACCCACTTCTTATTGAATTGACTGGCCTAAGCTTAGTGGAGTTTCCACACTGTCCCTGGAGTGTAGTAAGACTAGGAAGCCTTAGGAAGGGACAAGAAGAGCTTACGTCCTCAGCTGCCACCCTTTGGGGCACCCCAAACATGCTGGTTGGAGTTGTTCATTTTTTTTTTTCAACTTCAGTCTTGTACCCAGTTACAATTATTAGATTTGCTGATACTGGAGCACATGTAGATATCCTGGTTTTGCTAAATATTTATTCAATTCTAGGCAACTGCAGGTGCAAGGAGAGAGTGCAGATATACCACATTTCCCTAAGCCATTTACTCTGGCTCCACCCACTCTTGGACTGGCAGTTTTCTTTGATGAAATACCAAAAGTATCAGATGATCTTCAAAACTAAATAATGCTAAACCCACCAATTTCCCCAACTCATTTCAATTCTTCGTGATCATTCCCTTTTTGCTTTGCACCCCTGTTCTACTTATCCTCACAAACCCCTGAGAGACCAAAGTTTAAAGGAAAAAATTTACAAAAGTGAATAACAGGGGCCCAGAAGCCAGAAAAGATTAGATTGCACCCAAAAACAAATGGTTTGCTTTCAGAGATGACATGCCCCGGGTAGGAATTCTTCTGGTTAGTTTTTCAATAGCTGAATTTTTTGGCTCTCTGGGTCCTGCTGGAGACTTGAGTTTGTCAAGAGCTGAATCTGGACTTTCTCCAGCTCGTGGCTGCATGTCAATTCATGTGATTTCTAATAAAGCCAATTTTTATTTTTCTAACTTGCTTCCAATTCTCAAATGTAGCTCCAAAGAAAACAGAAAGTAATTAAAATGTCAACACTCCCCTGAAAAGGAACATAAACTCTCTTTGGATTTTCTTCCCACTGGAAACATTGCTTTTCTCCAAGGCACCAGCCCCATGCGTGGTAACCAGCAGTCACTCAGAGCACAGCCAGTTGATGGGCAACACACATAAATCCCCCTCTTTCCATTACCTTGTTTTCATTTCTTCTTCTCCCTTGCCATTTTCCTAATGGAGAGATCCTGTAAATGAAGTACTTAAGTCTGTCTCTCATAACGGACTAATATCTACTCCATTGTAATATATCCGAATTTTATGCGAAATGAAATAAGCTCCAGCAGCAATAAGCTATTTGATCTAACGTGAATAAAGTAATGTGGAGCCTAGCAGCTTATTATTCAGTGCAGTGCAATAAATTAACTGAGCACCATTTTGCATAATGGGAGCCTGATTATTTCTTTTACCTTCATTTGGATTGGTTCAGATGGATTATGACTCTCTACAGGTTTACATGAAACAACTTCTCTTTTCAGTGTATTATATTAAAGGATGAAATAAGGGGGAGGAAAACATGGGTCACAATTTTGTGATTTTGTGTTTTGTAAGGTTAGTCCTTCAAAAGAGATTTCCCCGTTGAGAGGAAAATTTTGTGACAGCTGGCCCAAGAACTGCGATGTTCCATTTGGGAGAAAAATGTTCATCTCGCACCCCAGCCCCTTTCCCACTTTCTTCCCATAGATTCCTGCCGACTCCTTGACTCAATTTTGAAAAGTACTTTTAGTGAAACTCTTGATTCCTTCTTTCCAGTACCTCCCCGACCCTAGCAGCTCTCCTCCCCACGCCCAATTACTTAGCACTTTGGTGCACGTGTCAGGCTGACTGTCACCATCAACAGTGAGTCCAGAGGCTCCACCTAGGACCACAGCCCCACTTACCACCAAAGGTCTTCAAAATATATCAAAATGTATGAAAACACATGCCAGCATTAAAGGCTGCTGCAAGTGGTCACAAACATCATTTTTGAGAACTGAGCACAAATCAAGCGACTGTCTAATCTTTATAGCAACTCTCTGATGGGTACCATCTTCCCAATTTAACAAGTGGAAACTGAGTCTCATAGAGATAACTTCAAAGTCTGTGTGACGTTACATTATTTGCTGGAAAAAAAAAAACGTTAGCAAAGTAGTATCTCTATGTTTCTGCATCACTGTCAAGGAAAAAACAACTCAAAGTGGGCATTCCATTGGCAGTGAGGCTGAACCTTCATAATCATGTAGGTGGAGTTATTTTTACAGTACTTAAAATAGGATAAATATGTGGTCTGCTGATTTCGCTTTTTACAGAGACATTTGCAGTCTTTCCTGGATTATAAACCGCTTGAGGCCAGGACATTTATTTCTATATTTATAACAGGACATCAGTGTGGTATGGTGTTTGAGGCAGAAAACCCCAAGTTTCAATTTGGACTCTCTACTTACTAGTAACTGTAGAGTGAGTTCCAGTTGGTTTAATTCAAAAGTAGGTAAATATACTACATAGAGTTATTGGAAAGGTTAAATGAAACAAATTACATAAACAAATAGCTCAGGAAATGTAATCAATACATTCTATTTCTCTATATCCATCCCACCCCTAGTATCTAAGCATCAGTTTTCCATGCACGGAGATATTCCATGGAAATGTCAATGGGACACGGAAGTGTTATGACTGAAAGATACCATGATTGAAACACTTCTTCCATTATTTTCTCTTACAAGTATTCATTTCACACACATTTAGCCATCTCACCAAAATGAGATTTTTAAAAGATGATTTTAATTCTAAAACTAGGAGTAATAAAGTGAATAAAGATACTTGGCATTCGTATCTACAGTTCTTTTCTTCTAATTCCTCCTTTCTTATTGCTTCACTTCTTTTCCCCAGGTTGTGACAGTAAGTGCTGCTGATAATATAAGAAAGCTCCAGATCAAGATCAAGGACATATAACTTTAAACTTTTATCTCCTCACTTCTTTGACATGAAACTCTCCTTTTGTTTGAGGGGAAAAAGACCTAAGTAAAATAGCAAAAGGCGAACCTTGAGTTTTTCAAAAATTTAAGGACATTGGAGAAAAAAATGAATGACAATCTTGTGAACAAGAAAAAAAAAATACATGGCAAAGCCTTGTTTTATTATAAGTGGCTTCAAGCTTTAAGGACACACAAGGAGAGGGACACTGTTCACTGGAAATAGTTTCACTTTGTTGGGGTCTGAATGAAATGTTTGATAAAAATTATTATTTTAATAAATGACAGTTTATTTCATCTTTGGCTTATGATATCCTTTCCTCTGGAGAACTCAGAGAATTTGGTACATCTCTTTGAGTTATAACAAGAACATTATTTGACAGAATTTGAGTTGATAAAATGACAGCTCAGAGAGGTTAAGTGAAATATACAGGATCACACAGCAAATTAGTGACAGAAATTCAATAATTTGGAATTAAGAGAGTGCAGAAGCTTTACAATGAGAAAACAGAGGTAAGTTGCTGGGTAGAACAGTTTGCTTGAAGACAGAAACTTTGCTCTTGAATCTTCCTCTCCATACACTAAAGGAATACATAATCTCATCGGAGGTGGGGAGCAATGGGACATATGTGAGATAGTACTTTGCCTAGAAAGCTGGCAAGGAGTACAAAAGTAATGCATAAGGTGAGCTTTGACAAATGGGTAGGACTTCCCACGGACCACACTGTGAACTGGGAGTGGGAAGGGAAGGCATTCCATCCAGATGGGAGAGCTGTGCAGGGGCATGAAAACATGAGTGTAGACGACCTGTGTTGTGAAAGCTGAAGGGGGGGCTGTAGGCAGAGCCTTTATAGCCCCTAAACTCATATATTGATACCTAATCCCCAATATGATGGAGTTTGGAGGTGGGGACTTTGGGAGTGATTAGGGCATTAGTGCCCTTACAGGAGATGTGGTATATATGACTACTACCCAGCCACACAAATGAATGAAATCTTGTCATTTGTGGCAACGTAATGGACCAAGAGGGCATATGCTAAGTAAAATAAGTCAAACAGGAAAAGACAAACACTGTATGACTTCACTTATACAGAGAATCTAAACACCAAAAGAATAAACAAAACAAAATAGAGAGACTCATGTACACAAACTAGTGTTGCCAGAGGGGCAGAAGCTACTAGGGAGTGGGCAAAATAAGTGAAGGGGATCAAGAGGTACAAACTTCCAGTTATAAAAGAAATAAGTCACTTGCCCTCCCCACCATGTGAGGACACAGTGAGAAGACAGCCAGACAACGATGAGTCAGGAAAAGGGCCCTCATCTGACCATGCTGATGCCTCAATCTTGGATTTCCCAGCCTCCAGACCACGAGAAATAAACATCTTTTATTTATAAGCCACCCAGTCTATGGTATTTTGTTACAGCAGCCTGAACAGACTGATACAAGGGGGTAGTAAGTAGATCCCAATCAGGTTTGCGTTTTGGAAAGATGAATATGGTGAGAGTAAAGGATGGAGCTAAAGCTGCGAATAGAGAGGCCAGCCAGGGAGCCCTTACGATCATCAGGGGGTTCAAGGGGGAGTCTCTGTGACGCTCTCTCAGTTTAGCTCAGCAGTGTGGACTCTGGGTGGCTGGCCAGGATCACTCATCAGAGGTGGTCCTTATTCTTGCATATCACCTGCTTGTCCCAGGAAACCACGTTCACATCTCAGCAAATTCCAGAGTGTGTTATATACCTTTGGGATTACTCAAAGCAACAAATCAGTAGAAGCCACAGCTGAAAAGAAAGTAAAACTAAGAACAGGATACAAAAGCACACCAATTTATGAGCGGATGAAAGAGAAGAGGAACCCATGAAGACCACCTAGAAGGAAAAGCCAAAGAGGAAGAAGGAATTTCTAGAGCTAAAAGATGGAAGTCAAGAGAGGGGAAGTCCATCAGACACAGGGGAAAGAAAGGTCATGAGCACCAAGTGCTGGGAGGAGGCCACGTGAGCAGACAAATGGGGCAAAAGTCCCTGTCTTCCTAAATGGAGTCTGTGGGGTCGTTGCTGGACCTCGACAAAAACACTTTGTGTGGAATAAGAGTACAGAGGTCCTTTTACAGGTAAATTGGGGGAGTATAAAGGGAGAGAGACAACATAAATGAGTATCTTTTAAAGACATTTACGTTATGAAGAAGGAGAGGGAGGGGCTATAGATGGAAAGGCTTGTAGAACTAAGGTAGGGACTTTTTTCATTTTATTTTTAAACAGCATAGAGCTTTGAACCTGTTTAAGTCACGAGGGTAACAAGTCTGGGCAAAGGATATAGTCAGGGAATGTTCTAACCAACAGAAATATAAATGCTAGAAATGAACGCTTTCGGTGGGCCAGGAGATGGATATCAGTAAGTTAAATAGGGAGAATTAAAAAGGGGAATTTCGGGCTTCCCTGGTGGCGCAGTGGTTGGGAGTCCGCCTGCCGATGCAGGGGACACGGGTTCGTGCCCCGGTCCGGGAGGATCCCACATGCCGCGGAGCGGCTGCGCCCGTGAGCCATGGCCGCTGGGCCTGCGCGTCCGGAGCCTGTGCTCCGCAACGGGAGAGGCCACAACAGTGAGAGGCCCGCGTACCGCAAAAAGAAAAAAAAGGGGGGGGCGGGAATTTCATCAAAAGAAGCAAGGAGACCCCTAGTATCTGGTGATGATATATAGCAGAGCACACGTGGAAATAACCCTTTAGACTCTAAAGCATCGGAAGCATCCGCCATCAAACCTCAGCTACATCTCTTGGGAGCAATGTCACCCTTGACCAAGTAAATACTTCACCTCTCTAAGACTCAGTTTCCTTATCCATAAATAGTGACAAATACCCCTACCTCAATGAATCATATGAGCGTGTCCATCTCACCACTTCCTATATTTTCCCAGCTTTATTTTTTCTCCCTCATGCTTACAACTTTTTATTTATCTTGTTTATCGTCTATCTCTCCTATTAGAACGCAAAACCAGACAAGAGTGGGGATTTTTGTTCACTACTATATCTTCAGCAGCGCAGCACCTGCACATAGTAGGTGCTCAATAAATAACGGTTGAATGAATAAATAAATGAATGGTTATGACGTTGCAGAGCAGTTTCTCAACTTTAACACTATCGACACTTGGAGTCAGATAATTTATTTGTTTGGGGGCCTGTCCAGTGCTTTGTGGCATGTTTAGCAGCATCATCGACCTCTAACCATTAGATGCCAATCGCACTCCACCCCCAGTAGTGCAAGCAAAAATGTGTCCCAACATTGCCAGATACCCCCTGATGGACAAAATTTCCGAGGTGAAAACTTCTGCTTTGGGAGTCAGTGCTTTAAAATGCTTGTTTTTAATATTGTTAGAATTATTGTTAGAATGGAGGAATAAAAAACGAAGTAACACTTGGTCTCCAAATTCTCCCACAGCCTGCTTAATTTGAGGTGGAGAAAAATACTGCTGCTGAGATGGGTATTGGCTTCACAGCACAGTGACATTTTAGTTATTTTACCAAGAAGCATGTTTAGAAGAAAACAGTTCATAAATCAAGAAAGTGCTTCCTTAGTCTCTCACCTCTTAGTTGCATGTGACATATTTTCTTCCTTGTCACCTCTCTGGACAAACAATAACAACACAAATAATTATCCCTACCCACTTAGTCTGTTATCATCAAAGTTAATAATGTATGAGACAGAATTTAAGAGCCAACACTTTAAAGAGAATGATGTCTCCACCTCCACATTCTAATTAAGAAAGGATTATAAAAAGCCAGAAGATACAGCTCAAGTTTTCCTTTTCAGGATTATCTCTCCCTTCAGATGTTCCATTTTACCACCCCATTCCTTTGCTTGGAATAGAGATCAACTGTCTTGTACTCAAATGGCTAATAGTGACCTTTCAGAAACATGAGGATTTCATAAAATGGGGAATGTTCCAAAAATTGCTTTTGGAAGCATAAAAAAAATAATGCCATAATAAGACCCAGAAATGACTTGGCCGCAGGTTCTCCCCCTAAGTACAGACTCCACGAACTGGGGAGCAGTGTCAGACCAACAGAGAACCCATGGTTAGGGCAACCCTACGTCTGAGTCTGCCTGAAACAGTCCCGGTTTATGCCTGCTATCCCAGGATAGTAATTACTAGCAGCCTCTTCCATTTTCAAAATGTCTGTGTCTGAGTGACGTATAGAGTCACCTTCACAAGGAGTTAATGAGCATTTGATTTGCGCACAAAAGAAAGGCAACGTCGAGAACTGGCTGGCTGTTTTCCTTTGTCTGGACCCTGAGCACACCTCAGACTTTTCTTAGCGCTCTGGCAGCCTAGCTGCTGGGAGAGAACTTTCTGTAGCACAAGCTCAAAGATGAACTATCTATGAGTCAATAAGTGAATCAGTCCACCCAGCTTATTGATCTGTGTATCACTTATCTCCCCAGTCCCAGGGAAAGCGAAATGGCAATTAGATGGTCATGTCCCAGAGTCTGGCAATTAGATGATCACGTCCCAGATCCTAATTGCTCAGGATTTCCAGAAGGCACTTAGATTCAAGGCCAAGTGGGGGTGAGAGTTAACTCTCACCAGCCTGGCCTCGGATTCCCGAGCCTGTTAAAAGGGCCCCAGACTGCAAGGTGCCGGCCAGAAGAGCCCCTTGATAAGAACCTCCTTGCCCTGTAGCCCAATCCCCCTCAGATTAGGGGAGGGCTGATATTTAGAGATAGCCAACTGGCCAAGAATGTGCCGCCATGTTGCTAGTAAGATAAGCCTTTGTTTTTCAGGACCAAGAACACAGCTTAAAAGATTACACGAGAATCAGGGGTTAGCACCATAACAGTATACCCACTCAGATCAGGCGTCCTGGGTCTGCAGTAGAGCTGGCCCCCGTTCCAAAGCCAAGCTGAGGAGGAGAGGAACTGAGAACTCAGGAAGAGCTAAAAGGTAGCCTGGGATTAGACGATGTCTGCTAGGTGGCCACCAAGCCTTTCCATGGCCTAGCAGCCCTGCTAACCCCCGGCTGCAACTCTCATCATTCATCCCCTCAAATTCCAGAATGAACTGCTTTCCGTTTCTCAGGTATGTTATAGTGCCTCTGCTCTTAGTGCCTTTGCACTTAGAGTTCTTTAGAACACACCACAGCCTCTAATCTGCATTTTACTCATCCCTCAAGTCTCAGCATAGATGTGATGTCCTCCAAGGAACCCTCACTGAACCCCCCAAATTGGAATTATGGAGTCCCTCCTAAAACATCCATTTTGTATTTCCTGCTATCAACGGACTCATCACTCTTGGTTTTAACTGTCTATTTATCTATAATCTCTACTCAGTTATAACCCCTTTGAAGTTAGGAACTGTGTCTTGTTCCTTGCTCTCTGTTTTTCCCTCAAGTAACACATGCAATTCCTGGTATGTAGCAGATACTCAAAGAACATATTTTGAATGAATGAATGATCAGTTTTACTTGGTGGCAGGGACTGTGGAGCCTAGTGGCATGAATAATGACACCTGACAAGTAAGTAAGCACTTAAAAAACATGGTATAGAGAACACACAATATTTCCATTACCTTGTTATTTATGTGTCACCTACTATGTACCAGACATTTTACTTGCAAAGTTGTGTTAAATTAGATAATGCACATATTTGATGTTTAATAAACAGTAGCTGATGTCGTTATATTACTTAGCTTCACTGCAACCTTGTGATATAAGTATTTATGATCTGCCTTTTAACACTTGAGGGAACTGAGCCTCGGAATGGCAATGTCGAGATGTTAATAATATCTAACTAAATAATAACTTCTGACTCTAAAATCCAAGATCTTTAACTACAGAATTCAGCCTCTCTGTGAAATGAAAGGGTGGGAGGGAGGAAGGAAGGAGGGAAAGGATGAAGGGAGGGAAGAAGACAGGGAGGGAAGAAATAAAGAAGGAAGAAAGAGGGCTTCCCTGGTGGCGCAGTGGTTGGGAGTCCACCTGCCGATGCAGGGGACACAGGTTCGTGCCCCAGGCCGGGAGGATCCCACATGCCGTGGAGTGGCTGGGCCCGTGAGCCATGGCCGCTGAGCCTGCGCGTCCGGAGCCTGTGCTCCGCAACGGGAGAGGCCACAAGAGTGAGAGGCCCGCGTACCACAAAAGGAAAAAAAAAAAACAAAAACAGAAAAGAAGGAAGAAAGAAAAGAGGATTGAGATAATTTTTCTTTTAACTCTGCCTAACTTTTATCCTTGCAGAATTCTTCAAACAATATCATTGCATTTCTTTCCATATAGCACCCAAGCTCCACCTGTCACAGTTATGAAGAAATATTATAAAGATGATCAAAATCCCTGATTTAACTGAGCTGTGACATCGCTTGGACATCATAACCAGCGTGAAGCTCTGTCCACACTGACTCTTCTGGCCAATGCCCTTGCTGGGCACATTCTGCATCTGTCAGCTTTGCCCTGACTCTGGTCTCTCTGGCTTGCTGGTGTGAGTCCCCTCATCCTCGTGGAAGATGCCGAGTCAGAATGCTCAGCCAAGTACTTTGACAAATTGAGGTTAAGGATCTATATGAAGAGTCATAAAAGTTTGCAGGGCGGTAGGGGAGGAGGGGTCATCAATTAGCTGCTTAAACCCAGTTTACAAACAGCCTTTCCCCATAGATGACAAACAGGAAAAACAGATAAGATCTAAACACTCTCTAACATCTAGTGGCTGTCGGAAATTTATCAGGCCAGATCAACGCCATCTCTATCCGCCTCCCAAAAGAGAACACCGCTAACTAAGAAAATGCTTCCCCATCAACAATATAATCCAGAGAACTCAGAAAGACTGTACGTGAGACTATATGTGTAAATGTTCTTGGATGATTCAAGAATAACATACGGCATCTGATGTAACCATCCTGGTCAGCCTATACAACCATATTTCTTCCTTCATTGAACACATACTAGGTGCCAGGCACTACATTAAACTCTAGGATTAAATTATAAACTATACAGAAATGATATCTGCCCTCATGGACCATATAGTCTGGTATGAAAACAGATAACTGAATAATCACAGAAATATATAAATGAGTATAAACTATAATATTCCTCTCAAAGAAAATAATCAGTTTTTTTTAAAAAATCATTATATAATGAATACATTTTAGGAAAGAGGTGTAATTAAAATTTTGGCTATAATAACCAAAAAGTTACCAATAAGTCCCCAAAAGATAAAACTTGCTGGGTTGATGAAAATAAAGTTATTTCTAAATGTAGCCTTGGCCAGTAGGAAAGGCTACTTTCTCATGTATTTCTTTCCAAGAAGAAAGTGGTGTAACAAATCATCGACACTTATGGCTACTAAATGTTATCTATTTATTTTGTGAGGATCAGTGAAGTACGAATACTCATTTTATTTCAGAGAATTATGAAACTTTAGAGTTGGGAGAAGGTTTAGAAATTAAATCCTATTCCCCCTTATAGTTTCACAGATGAGGAAACGAAGATCCAGAAAAAGCAAGTGACTTACTCAACATCACAAGTATACGTGTAAGAGCTAGAAGTGAAACTTGGGTTTCCTCATTCAGGGTTCTTTCCTCCAAACCAAGTTGCAATAAACCCTTTACTTTTTTGTAAGGATGCTAATTACCAAAGAGGTCATGGTTTACTTTTTTTTTTTAAATTCCCTCTCTCTCTCTCTCTCTCTCTCTCATACACACACACACACACACACACACACACACACACACAGCAATAAAAGAATATGCTTAAGGCAAAAGTTAGCAACTAAATAGTAATCTAGTGTTACACTACTACTGTTACATAGCAGACAGAAAAAAATATGTGTTCTTTGTTAATTCAGCCCCTGAAAGAAGCTTTCAGACAAAGCCCAGTTGATTACTCCAGATTCTTTGCTGTCTACTTGTGGGTTTGTTTGATTTTATACAGAAAATGGTTTAGTGTTTAAACATAAAAGCCTGAGTTGAACAGACCGGAACTTTTTCAAGGACTCGAAAAAAATATTACAGTATTACACTTAGTCTTTGACAAGAAATAATTTTCCAAGGTGGCATTCATGTACATTCCATACTGTGGTTATTCAGAGTTTGCCTTAGCAACTTGATTTATTTTACATACTCAGTTATCATAAGCTCAGACAATTAAGAAAAAAAGACAAGGCAAAAACACAAACTTTAAGTGTTTATTTCTTCAAAATCAAGGTACAAGTTTAATATGTATTATCCACATTCTACAGCTAAAAACATTTTTAGATCTCCTAAAATTTGGCATCATCTTAGCCTGAATCATCTGCTCAAAGCAGGGGCAGGAGTGAGAGATGCCAGAAGACCTAATCTGCCTGCCAAGGATGTACACCCTTTCTCGTTAAGTGCGAGCCAGTCGTGAAAATTTAACCAGGCATTCTCTTTCTAGGCCTAAGTTTTCTCATGGAAACAATGAAAAGTCTGGATAAATTACCTTGTTAGTCCCTTATAGCGTCAGAATATCCTGTTCCTTTTAGTTCTCACTTTTATTATTTGCTCCAAAATCTAAATAAGACTCAACATATGTCCCAGGGACAGAGAGAGCTGGCATAAGAATAAGACACATAGCAAACGAGGCTTCAGGTAAAATCTAAAGGTACACGTGAATTATATGTGTTAAGAGAAAAATGGTCTAAGTGAGCACCCAGAGGTTAGATATATCTCGAGATGTTGGTACAACCATACTCTCAAAATACAGACTTCAAGGTGTTAGAAAACATTTGACATGCACAGACCTTTTTTTTTTTTTTTTTTTTTACAAACTACTGTTAATTATATACTGATCAGGTGGAATTTCGAATATGTTTGGCAGTTTGAAAGAAGAATCATCATTCCTTCAATCTAAGAGAATTGCATTAATTTAGTTAAACCACACTTTCTGGTATACATTTATTACATACAATATAATAACACTGACACTAAACACTAATGCTGAATGTGCCTTAGATGAAATGTTATAAGTTAACTTCTATTCCAAGGTTTTACATTATAACTTCAGCGATGGAATTCCATGGCAAAAGCAATAACTGGCACCAATAAATGAGAACAATTTCTCTTAAAGAGAACATTTTACCTTAAAGAGCACAGAAATATCTCTTTAGTAATCATAGTTTTTAGAGAAAACAGTAACTTTCTGGTAAAATATTAATATTCTTTGCACTGATTCCAGTAGCAAACAAGAAAAGTTGATAATGCTCTTACAGAAAATGGGGTGATTGCCAATTGAAAATGTGGGAAGAGAAAGTATCCATTTCCCTGAAGGAACATACGGAGTCCTTTTAAGAGAAGTACATTTAAAGAAAACTGTTTTGGACAACACTAATTCCATCGTTCGTTTTTGGCTTTCTTTCACATGACTATGTCTCTACAGATGCTCTTAGTACCAGTGGGGAATCTCTACTGGAAATTCTTTCTTTACTGTTTGGCAGAGTCTACATCATAAATAAGTATCAGAGTTAAGATTTTATTGTTGGTTTTTATGTGTGGCCGGTTAAAAAGACAGACTTTTACCATCACGTTGGATTATACTAAACAAAAATAGGGATGAATGGGTTAAAAAAAAAAAAAGACAAGACAAGACCAAAGGAAAGAAAGAACAAATGAAATTTTCTTTTTGAAACAACATAGCAATAATAGCCTAGCTGATTAGCAGGGACATTGTTAAATATGTTATATATGTTATCCAGAAATAGGAGCAAAATGGCAGCGTGAACACACAGTCTCTCCCACTCTAATTTCTCTGATATGATCAAATAAAGAAATATATTCATAACAGCACTGGAAAACAAGAAAGAGTAATGTCAACATCAAAGAGGTAAGATCGTCGTAAGAGATATAGAGCAGATGGGATTGAATTCTTGGTGAAACAAGACCAGAGAACAACATACAGGAGAGAACTAGGGTGGAATGAGAGTGATTACAGGGAACTTCAGGCAGAAGGAGGTCAGGGAGCGATTGTCACAGTGATTAATTGGGGCAGTGCATTTGGAGGAACTAGGTCTGCCAGCCAGCCCCCCACCTCCTGAATACGTGTAGCAAGAGAGAGCAGCAATTGCCCACAGGCGAAAACAGATGAATGGGGGCTCTGAGACCAAAGAGCTGGGGCGGTTCATGTCACAGGTGGCTAGTGATATTCACATTGCCTCCTTGAAGGATGTCTTCTTCTGCCTCCACAATCAATGAGACAAGCTCTATAATCTAAACCAACTTCTACTAAAATGTAAACAAGATATTGAAACTTGTATGCCAACAAAACTAAGAAGCCGAGATAAGGAAAGATATGGGATATAAGAAAGCATGGTACAAAGGACAAAAGAAACAATAAAAAGTGTATTACTAACTTTAAATTCTTGTATGCTTAATATAAAAAATATTTTTATTGTAATTTCAAATTAAAATTTCAGATGATTCTAAATTGGGAGGTGATGAAGCACAAAGAAATGAAAAAATATTAATCTTCTTATTTTGGTTTCGGGGAGCATATAAATGCTGATGAGTTCTAGTTATTGTCCAAAACTAACTATGTTTAAAGATACCTCTTAAGAATGGAAAGGTAAATCTTCTGGTTAAACATAGTGAATTAAATACACATATTCACTGTACTTCCTTTGAAATGCTTCTAAAAACTTAAAAGGAAATTAAGCTCACGTACACACACACACATACACAATTTAAACCAATAATAGCAAAGAGAACTGGAGAGGAAATGATAACAAATGAAGTATGTAAAACAAAGGGAAGAAAAGAAAACAGTTGGGTAAGTGGTAACTGATTTAATAGATTAGAGAAAGCTAAACTTCATGCCTGAGAGAAGAATGTTAACAGGAAGTAAAGACAATTTGTGCAGAAAAAAAACCAGAATACTTTAAGAATTGGAGGTTCCAAGTATCTCTGAAGATGAAGGTGAGGGGTGAAACTGAAGAAAGGAATCTTCGAGAAAAGTCTGAATAAGGAGCAGTTAGACCCCCAAAGTCCTCCCCTATACCAACAGCTAGGTGAGTACCTCTAACACATCTAAAAAAGGAGAGTAAAAGATTCTGAAGGGATTGAATCTGAGAAGCTCTACACTTCATAGACATGAAGCACAGTGGAGAGATTGTCTACTTGAGGAACTCTGGGACCCTTCCAGCCCTGGAAGCAGCATTATTATCCCCATCCCACTCTGGACAGGACACTGGAGAGGTCCTCCCTGCGGGAACCATCCCATCCAAGGGATGACAAGGCTGAATCCAGTTGGTACAGCCAGTATTCTTAAAGGAGTTGTTGATGACAAGTGCATTCTGAGTGTCTGGACACCTTCCCTGATTGAATGATACCCATGCCATAGCAATTGTCAAATACTTTTAATATTACATTTGGGGTTTCCCAGTAAATAACCAGTTCCACACTTAGTTACTAGGAAGACCAGGAGTCAATAAAGACCCAGCCTCATGCACAGAACATTCCATCAGCTATTTGGAGCCTCACTCTTAAGTGTGAATAGTCGGCCAATGGTCACCAGATATTTGAAGAAAGACTCCAATGTGCAAAGCAAAGATTAAAATAATAATAATAGTAATAATAATAATAAATTAACAGAATTTGTAGGTAGCAGAGGTAATTCAGGAAGCAAGAGAAAACTTCAAAAGTGTTACATTTTCAGAGAAATATAAAAAGATATTTATCCATGAAACAAACAATAGAATGCTATTTAAAAGAAAAAAAAAAGAAACCATCAGAAATATAAGAAAGGATCCTTTCTGCATGAACAGAAATTTTTTAAGCAAATAAAAAGGTTAGGAGCATAAAGTAGAAATTGCCCAGAAATTAGATCAGAATAATAGAGATGGAAAGTAGGACAGAAGGATAAAGAAAAATGAATCACGGGATCAATCCAGAGAGTCAGAGATCTGAATTATTGTTTCAGAAAAAATAAACTGAAAGGGAAAAGTATCAATGAATTAATACAAGAAAACATATCACCATTGAAAAACATGCAGATTAAAACCTTCAGAATGGCAGCAAGGTATTGAAACATGGGTCTTGCTGGTAAAGAACTACAGATACTTACTGAACAAAGATAGCCATGAGCTCATCTGCTTTAAGGTAAAATAATTGGTAATGAGTCCTCCTGCAGTTGAGGATTTAATCCATCACGAGACCACAACATGTCAATTTTTCATGAGCAGTTGAGTTGGAAAACTATTTTCTTGTGGTTCAAGGAAGTTTTGCTCCTCGATAAGAGAGCCAGTATCTTTCACGTTAAGACCAAAGTACTCCAAACATCAGATGTTTAAGTCTGAAAACTCATGACTTCCCAAAAGGATTTATCCACTAACTGGCCTGAATAATGCCTAGAATTCACTTTTCTATCTGTCCAAGTATCATCCAGAATGAGAATCACGAACAATCCCAGACAGACACCTTCACCAACAGCAGCATGACCGTCGCCATTTATTGAGTACCGGCCCTATGAGCATAAAAATACTTTGGGAAGCAGGATTATCAGGTGACTGGAAAAGAGAGATGAGCAAAGCAACTGATGTTTTAAATAACTTTTTATATGGGAAATTTCAAATACATACCAAAGAAAAAGAATAATATCATAAGCCCCCATGCACATGCCCTCAGCTTCAACAATTTTTCGACTCAGTCAACCTTATTTTATTTATACCCCCATCCGATTATCCTCACCCCACATGCACTGTATTATTTAGAAACAAAACTAAAACATCACAACATTTTACCTGTAAATACATATGTGTATAACATATAATTATATATGCATACATATGAAATAGATATACATATATATTTCGGAGATAAAAACATTTTCTTAAATGTAACAACAATTTATTATCATAACTAAAGATAATTAACAGTAAGTCCATAATATTACTAACTTTCCAGTCAGTGCTCACATTTCCCCAATAGTCTAATAATTTTGCTTTCATTTCGTTGATTTGAATCAGAAGCTATTTTCTAGTTGGTTACCCGGTGGTATAGTACACAGAAAAAACAGGATATATACTGAATTATTTCTCTTCATTTTTTAGCATTCAAATTTATGAGTTGGTTACCTAGTATCCTCCAAAGAGAACCAATTGTTTTGTGGGTTTGAGGGGATGTGTTTTGGCTGTGTGTGTTTTGGAATCACTATAAGTTTAAATATAATGGATGTGTTTCAATCCATTGCAGTTATTATTTTATTGATGCTCAAATTGTCCCATCTTTGACTGCAGAAAGCCTTTCCTAGTTGGTTCCAGAGTATTTTAGACATAACCCCAAAAGTCATTGATAGCTTCCCTGCTCTTTGGTTTGGCAAATTATTCCAGGCTCATTGTTACACATTTCCTGCCCCAGATCTGGAATCAGTTCTCTACCAGGGAGCCCTAGTTCTTTTTAAGGAGGAACAGTATTGAGAGACCACAACAGTACAGTATTGAGAGACCACAATCTGAGTTTTGAACCTAGTTAATGAACACAGGGGTGTTCATTTTTACTGAGCTGGTCGTTGTCTCTAGGTCTTTTCTGTGAGTACAGCTAGGGAATCTGTACTTTTTGTATTAAAATACATCACAAGTTCAACTGACAATTACAATACAAATTCAAGACCACATGGTTTTTATTTAATCTCTTTGATCTTACATTTGAATTACCTTCTTCCATGCCAAAAATCTAATTCCCAACCCCAACATAATACCTCATTTGTTTTATTCTATAGTACACATTACGAGAGTGGGGGGGGGGGATCTAAAACAGTAACAATACTATCATAAACAATACAATTAGAAAAAACAGTTTAAAATTTTGACAA
Organism: Physeter macrocephalus; assembly: GCF_002837175.3. Classification (NCBI taxonomy): domain Eukaryota; kingdom Metazoa; phylum Chordata; class Mammalia; order Artiodactyla; family Physeteridae; genus Physeter; species Physeter macrocephalus. Next base: position 26,118,248 of record NC_041219.1, read on the forward strand.
TTTTTTTCTTAGGGTATTTCTACAGATAAATTAGTCACTTGAAATAATCTCTCGGCATTTATGCCACTAATTTGAGATTATGCCACTAATTCATCTGTGCCATTTTGCTTTCAATTTTTAGAGATTGCTTTGTCTCGCGATTAACTTTGTTTTATAATCATGTAAAATACTTACATGTTTTTAAATTCAAAACAGAAACAAAATATATTTGGAGACATTTAACTTCTAATCCTGTCCCCTCCGCTTGTTTCCTCACTCACTCCCTCATAAATAACTTCTTCCTGAGATTTAAGCAAATTTATATTCAGATTACCCTCTTTGATGAAGAGCAGCATACCATAAACATGATTTTTTCAACTTCACAATAAATCATAGAGATCATTCCATACACTTATTAATTTTTTAAGTGTGTTATTTTGTAGCCCAGGTGAAAAAATTGGCTATAAAATAGGAGCATTAGTAGGCAGCTGCTGGGAAAAAGAAGATTTAATCCAAATGTTTTACCAAAAAAATATGCAGATTGGAGCTTTGTAGTAAACCTTCAAAAAATGACTCACCAGATTCACAGCATCGTGCTGGGAAAAATTAGCGTAGGTGGCTTTGCTTCTGAGAGACATACACAGTGTACAATTTCACCATGCAAAATGCTTTTGCTACTACAATTTTCCTTTGCTTTGCTTTTTTGAAAAGTAACGTTTCTTCCATTTTAGCAGCACCATTTGCATTCCTATTATTCACACTGAACTAGGATTTCCATTTTTATCTTCCTTTTGTTACTTGTTTTTCATTCCAGCACTTTCTCTTCTTGCTCTTTGCCTTTCCTTTATCTTGCCCTTAAATGGAGGCCTCATGCTTTGGGAACAGTGCCATACATTTTTTCTCCATCATGCCAGGCCTTGTCCCAATTTAATAATATAAGTTCCCTTGAACCAGTGGCAACAAAGCTAGGACATCCCACACACGTTTGCTATGGAAACACCTTCATGACTAATGGTCTCTCAGATCGAGGCATTTTAAAATTGAAGCTAGAAGTGGTTTTCTTTTTTTAACATATTCTGCAGCTAAGGAAAAAATCTACCAATTCTCTAAAACTTGTGAGTTGCTATACTAATATATCCAGCTTCTCTGAGAGGTAGATTCTTACAGCCCCAATCCCAAGGTTTGTACATAATGAAAGCAAGAGTTCATGCATACTCATCCATGTCTTTGAGCAGCCTCTGTTCTCTTCTGCTATGTTTATAAGGTCACGTGGTTAAGTTGTATCAAGTTCTTTCCTTAGAACATAAGCGTGGACGTTGAAGACCCTGCATGATTTGGATGCTGCCAAATCACCAGATCATGCCCCACTACTTTCCCTCTCACACTATAATAGCAAATTACACAGACTTCTATAGACCCACCAGGCCCTTCTGCCTTTGTTTAAGCTATTGCCTTTGCCTGAGAAGACTGGGTCCATTTTCCAGGTGAATCTCCCTTTCATTCATAACCACCTTGGTCAGGCATCTCCTTCTCTAAGATTTCCCTGATATACCTTTTTCTCCTGCCCAGGGACAGCTGATCATTCCTTCTTCTGTATGATTTCTTACATGGCCTTGGAACTGTGACCATTTAGAGGGCAGAGACCATGTTTTATTTATTCATTTCCCCAACCCCTGCCACCATGCCTGACAAGCATGGGTTTTGCTCAATAAAAGATGGTGAAGTAAATCACTGAATGAGTAAACGGGTATGTGAATGTGCTCTCCCGGGTGGAAAAGGGAGACTAACATACCACCTACATGCCTGTTGCATTGAAATGTCTGTATTTAGATTTCCTCTGTTTCATGACATGGTTAGAAAGGAATGAGGTTTTCATACACGTCTCTGGTTTCTGACTATGAAGAATAGCATAAAAATGGTGGCCACTAGAGCCAGACACAAAGAAGATTTTTGTTTTTACTTGAAAGAGGCCAAGTGGAAAACAGAAATACAGATCAATGGAACAGGATAGAAAGCCCAGATATAAACCCACACACATGGTCACCTTATCTTTGATAAAGGAGGGAAGGATATACAGTGGAGAAAAGACAACCTCTTCACTACGAAGAAAAGATCTAATGTTTTAGTAAGTGGAAAGATGATGATTTAAGAAATGGAAGTTTTACTTTTGTTGGCATATTTGAACCTTTTGGGAGTTGGGACGTTTCTTTTGTTATTTTATTTTATTTTTTTTTACTATTACAGGCTACTTGAACAAGGCAACTGAGAAAGCCCAGAATGGAAAAGCAACTGCCTTTGAAAGAAAGATGTGGCAGGTTAAACTTTCTTGATTTTAACACTTCGAGTTGCTTAAATGCAAAATCTTTATTCAATAAATATGAACAGTGTGAAATTTATTTCAAATTTCCATTATGAATCATTAAGGCATCAAGAAAGAAAGGAATAAAGGTGAAGAGAAAAGAGCAACCATTCCCATTTGCTCTATCTCAACCAACTGCTCAATTCCTTCATCTCATTTACTATAATGTGTCGTTATCTTGTTTACCTGATTTTTGTTTTGGGACTATCATTCCCACAAGACTATAAACATAGTGGGAAAGCCCTTCTTTATTTAACCTCCCCTCACCGACGCTGTCCAGCCCTCGGGTATTCCTGGACCTGCAGGAGCTGGACTCCCGCAGGGTAGGACGGGAATAAAACACAGACCTACTAGAGCATGGACTTGAGGATATGGGGAGGGGGAAGGGTAAGCTGTGACGAAGTGAGAGAGTGGCATGGACATATATACACTACCAAATGTAAATTAGATAGCTAGTGGGAAGCAGCCGCACAGCACAGGGAGATCAGCTCTGTGCTTTGTGACCACCTAGAGGGGTGGGATAGGGAGGGTGGGAGGGAGGGAGACGCAAGAGGGAAGAGATATGGGAGCATATGTATACGTATAACTGATTCACTTTGTTGTAAAGCAGAAACTAACACACCATTGTAAAACAGTTATACTCCAATAAAGATGTTAAAAAAAAAAAAAAAAAAAGAAAGAGGCCAAGTGGGCTTTGTCATTCTCTGTTCTTTTAACAAACCAATCTTCAAAACCCATTCAGACAGCCAACCATCCCAAGAATCCTCTCTACCCCATTTGGGGCCTTCGTATATGATACCTCCATGCTGCCCAGTGTTGCTTCTGCCATGTCCCTCTAATATTCACTATCTACTCCCCACCCTCTGCCCCTAATTGAAGGCTGGCCTGCCGGGTAGGTCATGTCTACAGGTCTCAGATGGCAAGTTGCTCATCTGATTAATTTATCTATCCCAATGAGGGAAGGCTAGAGTGGTGGCTCCCTGGTTGATTATAATAATCACCCAGATAAAATTATACATGGCTTTGTTCTTACGTGTTTCTATTCAGTAGGTCTCAGTTTAACAAAGGATCTCTCTATCCTTTTTAAAGCATCTTCATGATTCCAGTGATGAGGCAAGTTTTGGAACTCCCCGATGAGAAGCACTACCACAGGATGAATGCACATCATATGCTCTCTAACCAAAGCCATTCAGAACACACCCCACCGTGTTGTCCATCTCCTGGATGGCAAAACAGTGACTCTGCAACACAGTGAAGACAGAAGGGAAACAATTTCCTTTGTAATTGACCAGCAGAAGTCATTCCTATTGTAGATATGCCTTCAAAATCTCCAAATGCAAAGAACTAACTTGGGGTCAGCTCCCTGACCACAGAAGTGAGATTTTATTCCTTATTCCATTATGTCTTTGCAATAGATGTGATTTTTAGCCACAAGGTCCATTGGAAGCTGATAAATACATCGTATAAAAAGTCAGCTCTCAGCCCTCCTGTACCCTACTGAAGGGATGGATCAGAAGTCAGAAATCCCTGTCCCTAGGATGATTTCACTTACACTGCTTTTTCTCCGTATCAGGTGTCATCACACCTTTCCAAACGGCCACTCTTCCCTTCCGGACTCTATAGCTGCAGAATTCAACAGAGCACATTTCTCCTCTGCTAAACAAGTGACTTTTTTTTTTTTTTTTTGAGACTTATTTCCCACTCACTAAAACTCTCTGGGCTTCCGGTAAAATTTTAAGTTTGCCACATATCCCAAAGGAGTTAAAGGAATTAATTTTAGAGAAGATGGAAAGGGCATTCTCAAGGCAACTAGGAAGGCCCATCCTTAACCGTAAGGGTAACAAAGGGGGAGGCGGCAGTGGCCCATTTCCTCGGTCTCACAGAGCAGCATCTTTATGAAAAATGAGCTCAGCTGTTAACAGCCCGGGGAGGGACCGCTATCTACCACATCACAGCCGGCAGAGAAGAACAGGATGTTATGAGTACAGCATGAACCTCAGAGCCAGGGACAAAACCATACACAGTGCTTCCCAGGCACATGTTTACCTTGTTTTCTTCAAACTTCAAGAGAGAACTCTTCTGTTCTGAAGTGTAAGAAAACTCTACCCGAGAATGGAGCAGTGCAGAACTGATCAATCTCCTTATTTTCATTTCATTATTGAAAAGAAGGCCCCCTCGGGTTTATAACAACATATCACCAAAGTGGCCTGGAGCTCCTCCTTGATTCTTAAAGGACCCACGCTTTATCTCCAAGTCTGCTTGTCTGTAGCCCAAGGAGCCCCAAAGCACTTGTAGGATATGCACCTGCAGGTCAATTAGTTTCCACCAGACTCTTCGACTATAAAATGAAAACAGCTGAGATTCTTCTGTTAAACGTTGCCTGGTAGTCAGAAAACAAAACAATGTAATAACAAGGGGGCATTGACAGCTTCACTGAAGATGAAGAAATTTTAATCCCTAAAACTGACCATGCTGACTAAATACTCGCTTATTATCCTCAGTACTCCCTTTGTAAAAACGAACAAACCACCAGCTGTCAGGCCTAACTTTCATCCAGTGTCACCGCTAGGTTGATAGTAGGCTGGTTAAGAATGCAGGGCTTTAGACAAATCTGGGTTTGAATCTGATTCTAGTACTTGCTGAGGCATCTTGTGTTAGTTACTTAACCTTTCTGAGCCTCAGTTTCCTTTCTTCAAAAGATAAAAAGATCCATTGTAAGAGTTAAATAAGTGTAAATCCATAGAAAGGATTTACACAAGGTCTGCTATTTGAGGAGTGCTCAATAAGTATTATTATTATTATTATACCAGTATATAAATCAGGACCCAAGTGGTTGCAAATGAAATAGCTCTAATACAAACTGACTTAAACAAAGCAAAAAAAGAAATTATTGCCACACACAGTTGAAAACTCCAGGGGCCAGTTTGGTTCGGGCACACTCGGATCAAATGAAGCCCCAGCGGGCTTCCCTGGTGGCGCAGTGGTGGAGAATCTGCCTGCCAATGCAGGGGACACGGGTTTGAGCCCTGGTCTGGGAGGATCCCACATGCCGCGGAGCAACTAGGCCCGTGAGCCACAACTACTGAGCCTGCGCGTCTCGAGCCTGTGCTCTCCACAACAAGAGAGGCCGCGATAGTGAGGGCCGCGCACCGTGACGAAGAGTGGCCCCCGCTTGCCACAACTAGAGAAAGCCCTCGCACAGAAACGAAGACCCAACACAGCAAAAATAAATTAATTAATTAATAAACTCCTACCCCCAACATCTTCTAAAAAAAAAAAAAATGAAGCCCCAGGACTTGAGGTCCAACCCCTACGCCTTCCTGCCTTTTCTCACCTTGTGACTCTGCAGTGCTGTTCGCCCCTCACTCTCCTGGAGAATCTTTCCACGCTTTCAGACTTCCGTTCTCCCAACTGAGAAACCTCAGGTGTAGAAATCTCTATCAAGAGCTCCTTCTCTGTAATCTCATCGAAGGGATTGGATCATTTGCGCATGCCTGGAGCCATGCCGTGCCGTGCGTGAGAGAGAGAGTGCGCCAATTGGCCCGGCCTGGGTCACGTGTTCGTCCTGGAGCGGAGGGCTGATGCCCGCCCGCCCGCCCACCTCAAGGAAGCTGCAGCGTTTGAGGGTGGGAGAAGGCGCTTCCCCGAAGGAAGATGAGGGCGCCCTGCCACCCAAGAAAGGGGGCGTGGATGGCGAGTAGATAGCCCTGCAGCCCCCAAACTAACTTCTCTTTCCTTAAAGATACTTGCAGGTGAATAGGGGATATGCAAAGTTCACCTTCAAGTTGCGACAGCAAGGTCGGCAGAGTTGGAACAAGTTCTCCCAGATGCCTCCTAGGACACAAGAAATAGGAATGTCAGACCCCTAATCTCTTGAGGTATTGAGTTGTCATAGATCCCCAAAGGCCATTCCCAGGGTGGAAATGCTGTTGGTGTCAAGCTAAAGATGATGTATAGACTGGCTTTTCTTCCTCACCGTGAGATTGGCATTTTTGAATTGGTTGATTCATTTGGATCTTTTAAATATGTTTTATCTGTGTATTTCATATTGAAAAGAAGTTTGTCAATCTGGTATCTTCTTATTTGGCCCTAATTAAATGTCACTTAGAAATGGTGTCCCTGCATCCTAATGTCTCTTCATTTCATCATTTGCTGAATAAAGAGCAGTGCTAAAAATGTACCCAGGTTTCCAACACACTTGCCAAAAAAGATTAAAGCTTTTTAAAAAATTTAAACAAACTTGTGTGGCATATTTCTTCTTGTGAAAGCAATTCTGTGGATAGTTCTAGAAAGGAAGAAGCTACAAATAAGCACACAGAGACTGTATTATCATCCTCCAGAGAAGCTGTGGTTAAGCATCTTTGTATTCAGCCTTTCAAAGCCTTTCCAGTGGCACCTTGGCTTCTTGAATCTCTTAAGCTGAAGGAGTTTGAAAAAACAGCAGAAGCTGGAAAGTTACCCTGACCTCTTCCTCCTTCCCCTTTCTTCCCCAAACAGCCCATAAAACCCTCCAGTGAAAGGCATCCTCCCCACACCCAGAGGAAAGAAGCATCCTTATCTCTGAAGACAAAGGGACACCAGAAGAATCTTAGCAAACAGGCTTTGCTAAGTTTCCCCCAGTTTAGCACACTTACCTCCTACTCTTTAACTTATCCAGTCCTCTTCACTGAAGCTAGCATAAAATATTCAAGTTTGTTTGCTTGGGTGTTCATTTCCTCATGAAGGCTCCCGTGTCATGTAAAACTTACATTAAATAAACGTGTATGCTTCTTTCCTGTTAATCTTTGTCAGTTGAATTTTCAGGCCCAGCAAGGGATCCTAAGAGGGATGAGAAAAACTTTTTCCTCCCAATACATATATAGGTGAGGTTTGTTTTTTTTGTTTTGTTTTTTTAATGAGCTTTTACTCTTTTATAAGCTGCTTGTTCCACTACTCCATATAAGGAAATTATTCAATATTATTTCTACTAAGTTCTTTATATTGACTGCTCTTAACCTCTGAGTGATAGACAAGTTTATGTTGAAATCCCCTGATAGCCTATGAAAATGTGGAGCACATAGGCATTTTTCTGGGAAGGTGGCTGGTCACTTTTATCAAGCTCTCCATGGTCATCAACAATCTAAAATCAGAAACCCACTGTTTTACACCCTCATTTTAAATGGTAGAAATAGATATATCTGCAGGGAATTATACAGATAAACATCATGACCTATTTAACCAAATTCTTCTTGTAAGACATTTAGATCCATTCCAGTTTTTGGCTGATATAAACAATACACAGTGAATACAACTGTCGCTTTAAAGTTTAACTACATAACTGTGTTTTCCCCCATGATACCGCAAGATATGAAATGGCTGAGAATTTTTTAAGTGTGGAATAACACAGATTGACAAATCATCACAGCTCTTAGAAGGTGGCTGCTTACCCCAGAGACCCCTCATTGTTCGAAAACCACCAGCTGACGGCCTAGAACTCTTACAGAGAAAACCCATCCTCCTGCAAGTACCAGCTATTCAGGGGAAGGAGCAACGTTTCCTGCCTTTGTCTGGCTTTGTTACTTGACTTGAAGTCCTGCCCATCACTCCGGGGCAGAGTTGCAGCACCTCTGTTTACATTTTTGCAAGGACACATGGGCAAGCCCAGGCAAAGCCGAATAGCACATTGCTCGTTGATCACAGACTTGAGCATCTGGTGATCCCCTGTGGGGAAAATAGAATGATTCTGAGAGTTCAGGCGCTGCCAATGGGAAATTCACACAGACAAAAGCCCCAGGTCTCTCCTGGTAGTTTCAGGGCGGTGGAGGAGGGAGAAGGCAGAGAGCAGGTAAGCAAGAAGGTGACAGAATATCAGGAGTTCTGCTGAGTTTGACTCATAAGCATGAAAAAGTCCCCCCAAAGCAACGAAACAAAACTGCCAAGATGTTACTGGTGATTTATAATCTGAAGCTGAACACATAAGAATTTGCCCTTTCTCATTGTGGGTAGGTTTCATTTGGCCCCTCAAATGGTATTCTCCCAACGAAACAACAGCACGAACAAGCAAGGCCATGTCAAAGGTCATCTCCAAATTCATGAAGTACCGGGAATGGCCCTCCCTTCCTTCAGATCTGATATTTCCTTGGCAAGGAGTTTGGCTCAAACTAACTTGCCGTAAAGCTACTGTACCACCTCAAGATTACAATCTCTCTTGTAAACAGTGATCCAGAGTTTTTGCAAAAGCCTCTCAAATAACACACCTTCTATATCCTTCCTAAGACCACTTTCCTTAGAAGCCCACTGTGCGTTATCATGCTTTCACAGATGGAGAAACGAAAACACAAAAAGATTAAACGGCCTATCTAAGATGACCTAGCAAGTCATTCGCCAAACACATGACTCCTGGTGACTTGTGACACACAAATGCTTCCACTGACAACTCCACCTCACCCTTGTGTCTGTGCAGAAAAAGAAGGGAAATCGTTTATGGGTCCAAAAGACGTCGCGATGTTCTAAAGATGGCAAATTCAATCAGACCCTTATTAACTAGATCCAAATTAGGCCTGACAGAGAGTCTTCATTCGATCTAAAAATCCTGCCTGTTTTAGCTCTGAGTCCCTGACTTGCTCATGTTACTGTAAATTGGCTGTTCTAGAGTCTGGGAGGGCTCTCCACAAAGTGCTTACAGATGACGGTCATCCGGTATGAAATAAAAAGCCTAAGTTCTACTGGCGGGCGGGGGAGCACGGCGGGGGGGTGGGGGTGGGTAGACAGTGTAGCAGCAACAAGGCCTGACCAAGGAAACAGCCTCTCACATGGCATAGAAACGGGCAAAAGGAAAACCCAGTTATTTAAACAAACTAACCACGACAAAAATTATAAAGACATTATCCCAATCCCAGCCCAGAAACTAAACTTCTCTTTCGAAGCTGAATTTCAGGTCAGCTAAGTTCCCTTTCATATATTTTATGTCCCAGGTCAGAAAAATGGCACCTCCTACATTGGAAAGAGTTTATCTAGCCCCAGACTAGCCGTTTTCTTCTTTTCTTTACAATAGAATCAAACTCTGTCACTTTTTTCTCAGTGAGACCAGCCCTTCAGATAAGCAGGGTCATTGGCCATTGAGTTAATGTGACTTGAGAGAAGCCAAAAAGTCTGGTTGTCAAGGTGCCTAAGGCCTCCACCATGAAAGTCACCGCATTTACAAAATGCTCCTGTCACGAATACTAACGTAGGCCTCGCACAGTGCCCAGGCCCTCTCAGTCACTCAATGTTTACTGAACGAATAAAAGAATGATTGTGGCCTGCAAAGGGTAATAAACTGTGATTATATCGGTTAGATTCTATGCCAGATATATGTTACTATCTGGAACATATTAGCTTATTTGCTACCACTACTGTTGCCTCCCCTTATTCACAGGGCGTATGTTCCAAGACCCCCAGTGGATGCATAAAACCATGGGTAGTACCAAATCCTCTCTATATTATGTTTTTTCTTGTACGTACACACCCATAATAAAGTTTAATTTATAAATCAAGCACAGTAAGAGGTTAACAACAATAACTAATAATAAACAGAACAATTATAACAGAACAATTATAACAATATATTGTAATAAAATTTTTGTCAATGTGGTCTCTCCCTCTCAAAATAGCTTATTGAACAAGCTTATGCCGTTTCCACCCTAACTAAGCACTTATCACACACTGTGGCCATAGCGTTTGCAGTTTGAGGTCCTACAGCAAAACTAGCACAATTTTTTTCTTCTTCATGATTTCCCAGACAGAAGATTCATTTTTACCACAGAGCTTAGCAACCTCAGCATAGGATTTCTTTTCTTTCCTTATTGAGTGGAGAACTTTCACCTTTTCACTTAGTGGAAGCACTTGATCTGCTTCTCTTTGGCATATCTGAATAGCATCACATCTCTTGTGCCTTGGGTCCATTATTAAGTAAAATGAGAGTGACTTGAACACAGCAGTAGATCTGATAACCAACATGCCTACTAAGTGACTAACCTGTGGGATGGGCTGGACAAAGAGATGATTCTCATCTTGGGCAGGATGAAACAGGCCCGTGTGAGATTGCATCATGTCACTGAGAACAGCAGCATGCAATTTTAAACTTACGAATTGTTTATTTCTGGAAATTTCCAGTGAATATGTTCAAACTGCAGTTGATCACAGGTAACCCAAACTGCAGAAAGTGAAACCGTGGATAAGGGGGGGACCACCGTATATGTCGTTGTGAAGTACGTTCTCAGATCAGCCATATGCTAACAAGCCTGGGCTAGCTCTTGAAGAAATGGAACATTGGAAAGGAAAGTAGGTGACTGTGACAATGAGATATGAGAATGAGGGGCTAGGAAGATTCTGAGGTTTGGTAGAGGGAGAAGAAACACAGCCACAGCCACCAGGCCCCCACTGTCCTCCCAGCCACCATGCTGAAGAGTTTTTCCATTTGGAGACACTACTGATCCATGGTTTTCACATAAGCTCAGGAATTCAGACCCCTGCTCTCCTGTTCCCTAGATTTAGGACAAGGTCTTTAACGTCTCTTTCTCTGAAATGAACATAAGAACTCTCTCCTTGGGCTGTCGGAGGAATTAAATAAGATAATACATCTTAGAAGAGTGACTCGCCTGACCTAGGAAACACTGGATTCATGTTTATTATTATTATTTCCATTAATATCTCCACCCTCTACTCTCAGTATAGTAAGATATTGGGAGTGAGAAGTTTATTTCCTACCATTACAACTTCTACAGTTACATGGTAGAGAAGTTGGCTAACCACCTTGGCAGCTGTGGCCTCCAGGTCAGTATCTGTATGTCACATGAAAGTGATAGACGTGTGCATTTCACCTTTATACACCTGCCATGGGTGAAGCACCAGACCTCTCCCTGCCTCAGCTGCTCAACGGAATACACGGGTAATAATAGTATATGTCGCACTGTGTTGCTGAGGAAAAGAGTTAGATAAGTTAATTCTCAAATAGAGTCTAGAACAGTGTCAAGCAGATAATAAGTATGATTATTTTATTTCACATGTGTGTGTGTCTCACATTTTTCTAGAGATGAGGATGATATGCATAACCAATTTTCAATTCAAAAAACTCCACTATCACATGGATATTTCCCACACTTGATTCTTCACTGTACAAAGCACAGCTACGACTAGTATGATAATGTTAGGGGGAGTCTGTATCCTCAGCTTGGCATTCTCACTGAACTTGTCTCAGTAATAAGTCCTCGTTCAAATTGTGTCTCTGATTTGAAACTGCTGTTTAATGCTGCTGTGGTGATTAAGGTCACCTAAAAAATTATTAAAAGCATTATGCTAGGGCTTGTCAAAGAGGGCTAGAGATGATCACTGAATTAGCAGTCCTCGCTTTTTGTGCCACCCTGGACATCACAAAACTCTGCAGCCAACCTCAACACCCCTGGTGACCCTTGGGCGACAGGCTGAACATGCCTGTTTATTTCCAAATGGGTAAAATGGAAGGACTCTTTCCAACTCGGGGAAAATGCTTAGGCAGGAATGAGGAGATAAACAGAGGAAACAAGTTTGGAGTTTTTTTCCCCCACTGAATTTTAAAGTCGAAGAGTTTCCTGTGTAAGCAATGTTTTGTTTTTTGTTTTTTAATTCTTATTTAAACCTACCTCATCTAATGCAAACAACTTTAAAAACCCAAAATAATTATTCCTAGCATTCTTCTGTAAAAGAAATGTACACACATAGGTCCATAAGATATTGGGGATAGATGATCTATTTCTAACCCTTAAAACTTTTACACATACACAGTAGATTAGCTGTGTAACTGCCTCAGCAGCAGCTGCCTATGCTTAGTGTATTTGTGTCTGTATGAAAGAGACAGACTTGTGCATTTCACATTTCAACCCCTCAGTACGGTTCCCAAGTTAGGGAAATGGCAGTGCTGTGTAATAGCAACAGCAGAGAGATGTCTGCTCATTGATATGCAAATGACAATAGCAGGCCTTCTGCTGTGTTTAAGGAATCCCATGACTGGTTAGACCACAAGCAGGTTATTAAAGTGAAACAAGGCTATTTTGTCCATTATGAAAAGCACTGTCCTATCCCAGTGAGTGGCACATTCAGGGCTATTTACATTTCCACAGACAACCAACAATAAATCAGTATGAATACTCCTTCAAATCCATTTTCTTTTTTGAACAACAATGGCTGTTCAAAATCACGGGGTTAAACAAGAATCTGAATCAAGCAGAAATAATAAATAATCCAGCATTTGGTCAATCCTATGTATGTTAAATCATTCATAAGTAAAGCCCCTCAAAGCTCTGGAGTAGAGTTCAGAGAAATCTCATTTTGAAGCCCTAGAAATTGAGGTCCAACTCTAAATAATGACAATAATAGCAAGTAGCTACAGATATGATGTAATATGTTTATAAGTATTTACTATGTGAGGGATAATACTGTATGCAAGTACTTATTCTTTTTTTCCTTTTTTTTTTGAATTTTATTTAATTTATTTTTTTCTACAGCAGGTCCTTATTAGTTATCCATTTTATACACAAGTACTTATTCTTGAGATAGGTGCATTGCATACATTATACCACTGAATCCTCACCTGTGAGGCAGATATCATTATAATCCTCATTTTTAAAAATTTATTTATTTCTGGCTGCACCAGGCCTTCGTTGCTGTGCATGGGCCCCCTCCAGCTGCGGCGAGCAGGGACCCCTCCCCGCCGTGGCACGTGTTCCCTCACCACAGCGGCCCCTCCCACTGTGGAGCACGGGCTCCAGGGACACGGGTCTCAGCAGCTGCGGCACACGGGCCCAGTAGTTGAGGTTCGCAGGCTCAGCAGTTGTGGTGCAAGGGCCCAGTTGCACCGCGGCATGTGGGATCCTCCTGGACCAGGGCTCGAACCTGTGTCCCCTGCACCGGCAGGCGGACTCTCAACCACTGCGCCACCAGGAAAGGCCTCTCTGTTCTTTTTAACTATATTCTTACATTGTTTTTAAATTTTTTTTAAAAAAGCAAATTGTTTTGAGTGATTAATGTGTCCACTGTACGTAGAGAAAAACTGGAGGTGGGAAAGAGTGCAAGGAGATAAGTTAGAAGGCTACTGCAACTGGCCAGGCAGGAGACAGTGATCCCTAGGCTTCTGATGATACAGAAACAGGATTTGAATCCCATCTCCTAAGAATGAGGCTCCTGCCCTTCTCCACCAGCATAGCTAAGGCTTGTATTTTAATGGAAGGCACACAGACACGGGGCAGAGTGAAATGGCTGCAGAGCCCAAGTTATTTCTGAACATAGGATGCAATGTGGGGAGGTTTGAGAAAGAGCCAGAACCCAAGGAATGGTTATAAGAGGATGATGGGGCCCTGGGAAAAGGGAGCTAGCTTTTATTTGTGCAAAGGTACAAACTTATTTGATTTACCTGAGCTACCGATAACCCCAGCTGTAAAATTATGCAAATGTAACACCTTTGAAAATGAGACTCTGCCTCTGAGTGGAATTCTTGAGACCCCAGATTGTGGTGTGGAAAGGTTTCAAAGCCTTGAAACCTTTCTAGCAGGCAACCCACACCCAGCAGGAAAATGGGAACCTGCAGCCTACTCTTCCTTTGCAGGCTGACTTCACATTTGTGCTGGGTGGGGTTGAACTGAGTACTAAACAATGTGTCCACATCGCTGGCACAAGTAAAGAAAGAAATGATTAGCAAAAGAATGAATGAATGTCAGCGGCAATTTTAGCAATAACTATATACAATTAACAAAATATACAGTGAATTTTGGGAGAACACAAACATTCCATCCATTGCAACAGGGAACTATGTTTATGTCATGCTTCTGTCTCACTCTACTTAATCCTCTCCATCTCACAATTCACCTCCTCCATAAAATCCTGTTCTTATCCCTCAAATTGGATGTAATCATGCCTTTTGAACCTTTTATCATTTCATGATAATCCTCTTATCTCATTTATGGTGAATGAGCTTAGTGGTTAACAAGTAAGTTATCTGGAAATTGGGTTTGAATTTTTGGTCTACGGATTCCTACCTTTACAAGCTGGGTGACCTTGGGTAATTTACATCACCTTTCTGTGAATCCATTCCTTCATCTGTAAAATGGGGATAGTCATGTCAAGTACTTCATAGTGTTGTAAGGAATGAATGGGTTAATGTATATTTACACATGTATATATATTCATATGTGTGTATATATTAACATATGTGTCTGTATATATATTTATATAAATATGTGTGTATATATATTAGTTTGGGGCACACAGTAAGCGCTATGTAGGAATTGGTTACTATTAAATTATAATTGTACATAATAGTTATTGGTGTATTTGTCATATCTCTTATTTAGATTACATGCACTTTAAAGGATCTGTCTGATTGAGGTTCTTTTTGCAACATAGTATATTAGTCATCAATTGCTGTGTAACAAAGGACCTCAAAACTTATCAATTTAAAGTAACAAACATTTATTATCTCAGTTTCTGTGAATCAGAAATTTAGGCATGGCTCAGAGTGTCTGGTGAGGCTGCAGTCAAGGCATCCGCCAGGGCTGCCATCAGTTTTAGGGCTCAGTTAGGGAAGGATCCACTTCCAAACTTATGCATGTGACTCTTGGCAGCCCCAGGTCTGCTGGATGTTACCTGGAGACACCAATTCTCTGCCATTTGGGCCTCTCCAAAGGGCAGCTCACAACATGGCAGCTGGCTTCCCCCAGAGCAAAGACTCTGAGAGAGAGAGAGAAAAAACAAAACAGAAGTGACAGGTTTTTGGTAACCTAATTTCAGAAGTGACAAGCCATCACTTCCGCCATATTCTACCTGTTAGAAGTGAGTCAGTATGTCTAGCCTATGCTGGAGGAAGGGATGACACAGGGCGTGCACACTAGGAGGTAGAGTCCCCAGAGCCCATCTGAGGGGCTGCCTTCCACACATAGCAAGAAATCAGAAAAATGTGCATTTATTAAATGTGTTATCCTTACCGCTAGTCCTTGTAATTCTGAAATCCAGCCATCCAGCTGATGGAACAAGGGACCTGCACAGGTAATTATACCTAAGAGAAACACTCATTCATTTGTTTATTCACTTAATAAACACTGGTTTATCCCCAGATTTATGTCAGACACTGTGTGGAGAATTAGGGATACTAAGATATTTTTTAAATGGGTTTTAGAGCTGGATAGGTTCTGACCCAGGTTTCTCATTTAACAAATAAGGAATCTGAGCCTGAAAGAAGAAAAACTAGTTGTCCCAAGTCACACAGTAGCAAAATTGATGCCAGGACACATATCTCTTGATTTGGGGCTTTCTCCTCCTCTGATGGAAATGTGGAGGTTCCCTGCCACATCGTCCTGTGCAGCCAATCTCCCCACTTCTATTTCTATGAATTAAACCATAAAGAAGAACTGAATCAATGAAACATCCATTCTCTTTAGATGCTTGTAGTTTTATTAAATTCAATCATTCATACTAGGACAATCTTTAAATAAAGACAAAGCTATAATTCCTGAAGTTCTTACATTCTTAACATGGATCTTCACTGATTCCATTTCTCTCCATCTTCCCTTGTACTGATATTTCACTGAAGCTTCAATACGTCACTTGACAGAGATAACGAGGTAGACATCACCTAAGTTAGACAACCTCAGAGAAAGGAACAGGCGCCACTCTGCTGCAGACACAAACACAGCTTGCCCCCCCATACCTTCTGAGCTACGGCTCCCTCCTTTCGCTTCCCTATTATAGCTGATGTTCATTTGTTGCTTTGTTTTGCTTCCCTTCAGCCAGAAAGCAATGCTTACATATGTCAGATTCAACAATGCCATGTCCCCCTACTGGAAAAATAAAATAAGCCCGACCCTGGTCGTGCCTGGGAGTGGAATGCACTTCAAGAAGCAAATACAAGAATTTCATGTGATATAAATAGACTCCATCAATTCAAGGAGTGGGTGTTGAAACGGAAACATTGACAGGTAATTATCAAAAGCACCTTAGAAAAGCAAGTTTCTGTGGACAATAGCTGCAATTTATTATTATTATTGTTGCTAGCCTCCGCAATGCTCTCCATTTATGATTTGAATAATCTTGTCTCTTTTGATGAATCTACCTTTTGTTTTTCATTGAGATGTCAATGCATTAGACAAAAGGCTTGCTGAGTACAAAAAAACCCATGGTCACCTGGCAGAGGAAAACAGAACTTTATACCTAAGCCAAAACACAATTGTCCCTGCAGGATGGAAATGTACAAACCCATGTGTACACACACACACATGCACCCACACAAAAATTGTTCTTGACAGTTCTGGAGATGACATTAGGACTCTTTTAGTCAGGTTAAAGTGGAATATGTCAGGTCTGACAGTTCTAGACCACATATAACTGAAACCTGCCACCTTCCACTCCTTTACATCCATTTTGCTGTGATCTGGCTGAATCCCTAGAATGATCTGAAAAGAGTGACAATCTCTCTCCTTCAGATATTCTCAGCCCAGTTGGAGATTCAGAGCTACACATGGTGCTCCTCGAAGTGTTATTTATTCTTAAAGTGTCTGCCCCAATGCATGAGCAGCTATTTTTCAAAACCTTCCCAGCTTCTTTGGGACGGGGAGGGGTGGGGTCAGTCAATAGGGGTATGAGGCAGACGTGCCATCTGAGCAAACCAGACCCAGCACTAGGTGTTTAGGGAATCATTTTAATAGGTTCTTAAGAAGTCAGTCCACTGAGATATGTGGACTTTTTAAAAAATCATTCTAGTATCCTGGGCCAGTGACACAACCTCAGAGAGTTGTCAGGACTAATAACCTTTCACAATAATATCCTGGATGGCGAAGGGGAAATGAGATTCTCCCAGGGCTTAGGGATGAATGACTGAAAAGAATTAAAAAATAATAATTTTAAAAACACTTAAAATTAGAAGAAAAGATAAATGTAAATGAAATTCTCCCCACTCCCAACTTAGGAAAAATGTTAAGCTTGTGTGTCCCAGAAAGGAAACTTTTAAAAGAAAAGCTCATATTTTAAAATATATGCAGGGTATTAATTTTAAGGTAATTAGGAAAAGCTATTTCCTATTTGTCAGAAATCAAAGGTATGTACATTCTGAATAAAGATTTTGCTACCAAACCCTAAATAGCCATGAAGTATGAAATATGCTCTCCATATTATATAGCACTTTGAAATCTAGTTGGTCCTAAGAGAAAAGGTAGAATGGAAAACTGGATTTTTAAAAGAAGTTATTTTTTCTTCTATGCTATGTAGTCCACTCCCAACCCTATGTAGTCATTCAAGAAAAGAAAATATTTTAAAACAAAGAGCAAAACTAGGAATTGCATCCACTGTCATATTCTAGCTTTCATTCATTCATTCATTCATTCACTCCACAAGGATTCACAGCGCTTCCCTTTTGACTAGGCACTGTGATAGGAAATAAAAGATGAGTAAGTTACACAGAGTCCCCACCCAGAGCTGCTCATCTCTTAGTGAGAGTGACACACACGTAAACAAATAATTATGTTCTAAGTGCTACCTAAAGACACAGCGTTATTGAAACCCAAAATGCTGATGGTCTAACACTGCAGGACTTGAAACAGTCTTTACAGAGGAGGTATCATTTAACCTGAGTCTTAAAATATGAGTAAGAGTTGGCCACGTGGCAGGGTGGGAGCTTCGCATGTATTTCAGAGAGGATGAAACATTTGATTTGACTGAAACAGAGTAAGCATGGGGACGGATGGAGGAGGTGGTGGGAGAAGAAGCAAAGTAGGGGTCAGACTCTCATGGACTCATATGTCATGCTGAGGTATTCAAACCTTACCGCACATGCAACAGAAAGCCACCAGGGATTCCTAACAAGGAAAGATTTCACTTTTATTCAAATAATTCAGGTGTTATCATACAGGAAAGAGAGAAGCTTCAGTTAGAAGCAGTATTTTACATGGCTACACTCAATGTCCCCGCACCCCATCACCCCACCCCGGCCAAGCCTAGCTTCTGCACAATCTGGATCCCATATGTTACCTCTCCCCTTTTTGTTTTTTTGTCTTTTGGGTTTTTTAAAATATTTATTTATTTATTTATTTATTTATTTATTTATTTATTTATATGGCTGCTCCGGGTCTTAGTTGCGGCATGTGAACTCTTAGTTGTGGCATGTGGGATCTAGTTCCCTGACCAGGGATTGAACCTGGGTCCCCTGCATTGGGAGCGCAGAGTCTTAGCCACTGGACCACCCGGCTAGTCTCCACATCTCCCCTTTTTGTAATCGCTACCCCGTTCACCTTTATCTCCTGCTAATCATTCATTCAATCAATCATTTTATCATTCAACAAATATTTATTGAGCCCTTCTAAAATGTCAGGCAAGGCACTGTGTAGGGGCTGGCGATTAGTAGCACATCAGAAAGACAGTGTTTACACCCTGGCATAGCCTATAGTCTAGCAGTGCTGACAGATCTGTTTAAATATAAGTAATTGCAATGATGTGTAATGAGTAAGACAATGGGAAGTGATGGGGGCTTCCCTGGGGAAGTGATAGGAGGCTTGTGACCTGAAGGATGAGTAAGCTTTAGCCAAAGTATGCGTGTTGGAAGTAGAAAGGGGAAGAGACAGACAAAGCCCAGCAAATGGGAAAGAGCCAAAGGCAGGAGAAAGCTTGGCACCTGGGAGGAAATGAAAGGCACCCCATGTGCCTGGAGAGTCCAGTGAGCTGGAGAGATGGGCTGGCCTCAAGCCTTACCACCTACACACTTGACCACTCTGTACGGCCTGTGGGCACGGAGGTACACGCATGTGTGAGGAGATGTGAAGGAGAATTATCGTTTCCTGTTACCATATTCATCCTGTGCTCAGGCAGGAACTCTTACATACATTTGTTACTCATCTGCATTTTAGAATTAGAAAACAGGAGGGCAGAGGACCTTAGAAACTATTCAGAATGGCATTTCTCAAGGTGTGCCCTGTGGACCAACTATGGAATCCCTGAAGATGAGGCCAGAAACCTGCCTTTTTAAACACGCATCTCAGGGGATTCTTCAGCATTCCGAAGATGGAAAACCACTGTGCTAGTGCAACTGTCCCCATTTCAAAGTCAGGATATTAAGAACTGAAGAAAACCAGTGATTTGTCTAAAACAGTATCTTAACTTCAGCAGTACTGACATTCTGGACCAAGTAACGCTTTGTTGGTGGGGACTGTTCTGTGCACTGTGGGACGTTTAGGAGCGTCCCTGGCCATTAACAACCAGATGCCACTAGCAACCCTGCAGTTGCAACAACCAAAAATGTCTCCAGTCGTGGCCAAACATTCACTGGGGGACAAAGTCACCCCTGATTGAGAACCACTGTGTAAAGTCACAACTGATAATCAGAAGCGGAGGCAGACAGCACTCAGAAGTCCTGATTCACAGCCCAGCCACCTCCCTGTATCAGCCGGATCCTCTTCTTTGGCTTTGGGAAGCAGGAGCAGGAGAAGAGGCATGCAGGTCGTAAAGGCCGGGGGGGTTAGAACAGGAGACGAGGCTGGCACAGGTGACAGCACTGCTTTTTTCCAGGAACCTGGGACATTACTCCTGGCTTTTTCCATGACTTATTGTGCAGCTCATCATCCCTATTTCTATTTCTCCACCTGTTTAAACCTTGATCTTCCAGGAGAACTGGCAGGATTCACATTGGCAACATCTTGGAAAACCACATAGAAAGGTGCCATCCAAAAAGCTTTTTTAACTGAGACTGATTTAAAAGTGGGTCTGTGTAGGAACCAAGAGTGCTGTGTTCTAAATTTAGCGCTCTTCCAAGAAGAGGAGTGTAGCAGTTGGGGGGGGACCGATATAAAAGGAATCAGGAAGTGTGGCTGCAGGTTCCAGCTCTTTCCAAACTACCTTTGTGGCCTTTAGCAAATCACTTCAGCTTTCTGGTCTATCCCATCAGATGAAGGGATTAAAATAGGCCACTACAATGCAACCAGAGATTACCATACTAAGTGAAGTAAGTCAGAAAGAGAAAGACAAATACCATGTGATATCACTTACATGTGGAATCTAAAATATGGCACAAATGAACCTATCTATGAAACAGAAACAGAATCAGGGACATGGACAACAGACAGGTGGTTGCCAAGGGGGAGGTGGGTGGGAGAGGGTTGGACTGGGAGTTTGGGATTAGCAGATGCAAACTGGTATATATAGGACGGATAAACAACAAGGTCCTACTGTGTAGTGCAGGGAACTATATTCAATATCCTGTGATAAACCATAATGGAAAAGAATATGAAAAAGAATGTATGTATATGTATAACTGAGTCACTTTGCTGTACAGCAGTAGTTGACACAACACTGTATTTCAGCTTTACTTCAATAAAAAATAAATTTAAGGCAGCCAAGATGACAGTGTGGGAAGACGCACAGTTAGCGTCTCCCCACAACTAGGGTGCCTGCCAGCCGCTGGTGGGGGACTCTGACTCCCAAGGACATGGGAGGAACCCCAAAGTGAACTGGTAGGATGTAGGGAGACTGAGGGGGGAGGAAAGTGGAGGCCGGCCACGATCAGCACCCCTGAGGCCAGGGAGATCAGGAGAGGCAGGTGGGAGGGACTCTCCGGGAAGAGCAGGAGAGAGACAGAGGGTGATCACATGGCCCATTGGGCCGGGGAGCCTGCTGAGCTCCCAAGCTGGTACCCCCACCACAAAGCCCCATCCAGGCAGCGTGTGTCCTGGGGGCATAGGAAGGAGGCCGGGGAGATCAGGAGAGGTAGGCATGAGGGGGCCTCCCAGACCAGAGGAGCAGGAGAGGAGAGGAGGATATTTGCCCCACCCACTCTAGCCCAGGAAGACTGCTGGGCTCCCAGGTGAGGTCCCCTGCCCTCTGAGCCCAGGGGTCGGGGGCATGCCTGGGACCCTTCTGCTCCGTGAGCTTAAGCCCCACCTGCCACAGCCCACAGGGCCTTTTCAGCCCTATGGGCTCTGAGCATTGGCCCCGCCCACTGCTCAAACTTCACCCTTGCTTAGGCCCCGCCCTCCACAGCCAAGGCCTTTCCCCCCTTCTTTTTTTTTTCTTTTCCCTCCTCCTCTTTTTTTTACTATTGTGGTACTGATGTACCTTCCAGTTATTGATTCATCTGTATTTTTATTTTTACATTCTTTCTAACATATCTGTTAGTTTCCTAGTCTAATTTTATTTTTTACTTTGTTATTTTTCTCTCTTTTTTTTTTTTTTTTGCCACCCCACAGGGTTTGCAGGATCTTGGTTCATGAGCTGAGGGTTGGGCTGAAGCTCCTGTGATGGGAGCTCTGAGTCCAAACCACTGGACTAACAGAGAACCTCAGACCTCAGGGAATATTCATTGGAATGAGGTCTCACGGAGTTCCTCATCTCAGCACCAAGACCCAGCTCTACCCAATAACCTACAAACTCCTGTGTTGGAAGCCTCCAACCAAAAAACCAGTAAGATAGGAACACAATCCTACTCATTAAAAAAAAAAAAAAAGAAAAAGAAAACAAAAATGAGATGGCAAAAAAGTATGTCATAGATGAAAGAGCAAGGTAAAAACCTACACGACCAAATAAATGAAGAGGAAACAGGCAATCTACCTGAAAAATAATTCAGAGTAATGATAGTAAAGATGATCTAGAATCTGAGAAATAGAAAGGAGGCACGGACTGAGAAAATACAAAAAATGTTTAACAAAGACCTAGAAGAACTAAAGAACAAACAAACAGAGACGAATAACACAATAACTGAAATGAAAAATACACTAGAAGGAATCAATAACAAAATAACAGAGGCAGAAGAACAAATAAGTGAGCTGGAAGACAAAATGGTGGAAATCACTGCCAAGGAGCAGAATAAAGAAAAAAGAATTGAAGACAATCTCAGAGACCTCTGGGACAACACTAAACACACCAATATTTGAATTATAGGGGTCCCAGAAGAAGAAGAGAAAAAGAAAAGGTCTGAGAAAATATTTGAAGAAAAGCAGCAAGGGAAAAACAAAAAATAACATACAAAGGAATCCCCATAAGGTTATCAGCTGATTTTGCAGTGGAAACTCTGCAGGCCAGAAGGGAGTGGCTGGATATACTTAAATGTGCTGAAAGAGAAAAACCTACAATCAAGATTACTCTACCAAGCAAGGGTCTCATTCAGATTTGATGGAGAAGTCAAAAGCTTTTCAGACAAACAAAAGCTAAGAGAATTCAGCGCCACCAAACCAGCTTTACAACAAATGCTAAAGAAACCTATCTAAGTGGGAAACACAAGAGAAGGAAAAGACCCACAAAAACAAATCCAAAACAATTAAGAATATGGTAATAGGAACATACATATCGATAATAACCTTGAATGTAAATGGATGAAATGCCCCAACCAAAAGACACACACTGACTGAATGCATACAAAAACAAGACCCATAGATATGCTGTCTACAAGAGACCCACTTCAGACCTAGGGACACATAGAGACTGAAAGTGAAGGGATGGAAAAAGATATTCCATGCAAATGGAAATAAAAAGAAAGCTGGAGTAGCAATGCTCATATCAGATAAAATAGACTTTAAAATAAAGACTGTTACAAGACATAAGGAGGGACGCTACATAATGATCAAGGGATCAATCCAAGAAGAAGATATAACAATCATAAATGTTTATGCACCCAATATAGGAGCACCTCATCCATAAGTCAAATGCTAACAACCATGAAAGGAGAAATCGACAGTAGCACAATAAGAGTAGAGGACTTTAACACCCCACTTACACCAATCCAAGCAGAGTATACAATACATCCAACAGACTGGATGATTACAGATCATCCAAACAGAAAATAAATAAGGAAACACAAGCTTTAAATGACACAATAGACCAGATAGATTTAACGGATATTTATAGAACATTCCACCCAAAAGTGGCAGAATACTCTTTCTTCTCAAGTGCACATGGAACATTCTCCAGGATAGATCACCACTTGGGTCACAAATCAAGCCTTGGAAAATTTAAGAAAATTGAAATCATATCAAGCATATTTTCTGACCACAACGCTATGAGACTGAAAATCAATTACAGAAAAAAACTGTATAAATCACAAATACATGGAGGCTAAACAGTGTGCTACTAAATAACCAAGAGATCACTGAAGAAATCAAAGAAGAAATTTAAAAATACATAGAAACAAATGACAACAAAAAACAGTACACTACTAAATGACGAAAAGGTCACTGAAGAAATCAAAGAAGAAATAAAAAAATACATAGAAACAAATGACAATGAAAACACAATGACCCAAAACCTATGGGACACAGCAAAAGCAGTTCTAAGAGGGACGTTTATAGCAATTCAACTTCACCTCAAGAAACAAGAAAAATCTCAAATAAACAATCTAGCCCTACACTTAAAACAACCAGAGGAAGAAGAACAAAGAAAACCCCAAGTCAGTAGAAAGAAAGAAATCATACAGATCAGAGCAGAAATAAATGAAATAGAAATGAAGAAAACAATAGCAAAGATCAATAATACAAAAAGATGGTTCTTTGAGACTATAAACAAAATTGATAAACCATTAGCCAGACTCATCACGAGAAAAGGGAAAAGATGCAAATCAATAAAATTAGAAATGAAAAAGGAGAAATCACAACTGACACTGCAGAAATACAAAGGATTATAAGAGACTACTACAAACAAATAAATGCCAATAAAATGGACAACCGGGCTTCCCTGGTGGCGCAGTGGTTGCGCGTCCGCCTGCCGATGCAGGGGAACCGGGTTCGCGCCCCGGTATGGGAGGATCCCACGTGCTGTGGAGCGGCTGGGCCCGTGGGCCATGGCCGCTGAGCCTGCGCGTCC